>NC_057809.1:573048059-573348059 GCF_018294505.1 Triticum aestivum | reverse complement strand
TCTATCCAATTTCAAATTAGAAAATAAAGAGTAAGTTCAAAATATCAATAGCATAATTTGGCATTGTTCATAATGCGGGGAGCTTCACCACACTACTGGATTACCATGTCAACATAACAAGCATAGATGAAGGGCAAAGAAAATCATTGTATCTATTTTGGATAATGTGCATGGCATGTTGTTCATATCATCGGCCACATCAGTAAGATAAAACTGGAGATGGCAAGGTGCAAACGTGGGCTACTTCACCACACAGTGGATTATAGATCCACAAAAACAAGCATACATATCGGGAGTATTAAGTAATGAGCATGGTATGAATAAGGAATTTGGTTTTACAAGTAAAACTTAGAACTTACGGTTCTTACGAACATGCATTTTGGTAGAAACAACAAACTAAATAGCAGTAAACGATAGGGAGTATGAGCAAATTAAACAGCAGTTGAGGATAAAGGCTTTAGAAGGATTGACTTACATTAACAATTAACACCGGCTTTATAATGCCCTTCTCCATGTCAAGGGAAGGATAACTCAAGAATTTCAGCACAAAATCTTCTTCATAAGCATTGCCTGTACTCTACATTTTGTAGAGAGTAATTATAGATATGATAATACTGGAAGGGATAGAGGATAATGAAGATAAGATGCAGATTGATGCTACATAATCAACTACCAATCCCTGGAAGTACAAGCGTTACAGGACAAAATGTACTGACAAGAGCAATGGGCTACACTTCTGCACTGGCATTGTCTGTGTATTCTACTTGTTGGTAAGATTAAATATAGATCTGATCTTTTTTAATAAATGGTGGGCGAGGGAGATAAGATGCAGAATGCTACAAAATGAACCAATCCCTTTTCTCATAATACAAGAGTGTTTTGAACACTGGTGTATTGTACAAAACGTTCTTATATTATGGGACGGAGGGAGTAGCTGTTAATGTAAGTACAGTGATAGACCACATTCAGTCCTTAAAAGAGGACTGCAGAGCTAAACCTCTTCAAAAGCATTGGGTTGATTCTAAATTTATGTAAGATTCCATACGGATCTTATAATGTCCACCAAATGGACGATTACGAGGCTAACATGTGCAGTGATGCTACATAATCAAACAGCTATGAAAGTAAGTATGGTCATACAGGGCAAGAGGTACTCACAAGAGCAATGCAGTGTGCAGTATAGTTGCGAGATTCTGTGATCCCTTGAGAACGAATGTTCTTCTGCTAACAGTTTTCGTACAAGTGAGACATTAAGGTAAATGCAGAAATGTAGTTCAAATTGTGATGTGATATCATAGACGGTACCTTACGTTGCAGCCGAGACCAATGTGTAACAAGATTATTCCAGTCACCGTCAGATAAATGTAGCACTGGAGACTTTACAGAAATTTTGTTCAGAGGCTTGCCATAGTAGTGCGCTTGCCTCAGGTAGGAACGATACTTCATCAACGAGTGCTTGAAGAGTGCAACCAACCCTTGCTCGTCATCACAATCAAGTTTGCTCCTCGCCTATTTAAAAGAATGAAATCTTGTGTCTTCTATCAGTAGAAACATTTGCAGTAATGACCATGAATAACATTAGTACATTACTTACGCGTAAGTTGCGGAGGAAGACTGGAAATTGTTCTGTGTCTGCGGTATAATCTTTCCATGAAGGACAGATGCGCACAAAGTTCCTGACAACAACATAAGCTTCATCTTCTAAACTGGGAAGAAATTGAACAGGGGTCCTATTTGCTGCAATTGGGGCTCTCTCTGGTTCGAAAAGGGATTTGGCAACTGGATTTGGTGTACTCTTTGCTGGAATGGGGGTTTTGCGTCGTACAGCTGGTGCTATGTCAACTGGCATAATCATACTGTTTGCTGCAGCTGGAGTCTGCTGAGTTGGGGCATCAGAAATGAATAGTGTAGTAGGGCTAGAGTCTGCTAGAGTTGGGGTATTTTGTGGGTCAGGTGATATTGCAACTACACCTAATGGGCTATTTGATTTATCAGGTGCCACTACCTTTTCCAAATACTTTGCTTGTGCTCCTCCACGATCAGCAATCGCCCTCTTCCTTTTGAACGTCTGATACACAAGAATAGCATTTGAATGGATAAATATGGTATGATGACAGATGGAATATGTACTGAAAATGGATAGGCAGGGCGTATTCACATACACGATGTGTAAACTAAGCTAATGGCAGTTCAACAAAGTAGAAGCAATGCAAAGCATCAGTTGCAAGATATGTGCGAGCAATGTAACCTTGGAAAGTTAGACCAAGTACCTTGATGGGTGAATAACATAGGCCATCTTCCTCTGACTCCTCCACTAGGGAGCTACATTGACTTAGGTCTCCCTCTAGCTCAGAATCACTGTTAGGATCATATTCTGAGCATGAACATGTAGGTGGAGAGCGTTTGCATTGCATTGCATCCAGATTTGATTTCAGTCCCTTAATGCCAAGTTTGACAGCCATGGCATTGTTCTGCTTTATTATTTTCATGCGCGCAAGCTCATAATCATTATGATGCTGTTCAAAATCTGAGATTCATGAAAACATAAAAAGTAGTTAGATTATCTATGGAATGCATTGCGGATTCAACTCAGAGAGTGTCTCCCTATAAAACCCTACATATGCAAAGTTCACCTCCCCAACCGTGCTGACCAGACCACACACAGAAATACAAACCCCTTATGTCTCTATAACAGGCAGACACACATTTCAAAACTGAAGTAGGAACATTAGAATCATATGAAATTCGTATTTGAACAAATAAACTAAGCAATTATGAGTGGCGTAATGTTTAGCTTCAAGGGTGGAGTGTTGGTAGTGCGACACAAAGCAAGTAGGCAGATTGTATTCCATGTAAAAGATCGAAACCTATGTAAAAGCTGGAAATGACACTTTCTTTCTATACAATGCAGTGTTCGTTACCCACACATGATGGAAGAGATCACATAGAGAAATACTATTCACTCATGTCTACGGTTCCAGTATTTAGAAACAGTGTGGTCCACCCTAAAAGAATATTGACAACAAATATGACAAGGCAAGCGTAGATGTAGTGAATCAATCATTTACTTGTGAGCTTACTAGGACAAGTATGCAGAATTGTAACTGCAGTAAGAGACCGTCCAAAATCTGAATGGAGAAGTTTGTCTAGCACTTATTGTTTGCAACTAATCGACGTGAATAATTGGATATTATATCGAATGAGTAACAAAGACAAGTAAAATTGTCAACATACCTGGCTTGCAGTAGTAATCTGGGTCAATGTCACTACGACCAACAATCCAAAATGACCAGTTTCTGTTCCGAGGGCCGGAATTTTGAAAACCCTGTGAACTTTTGAGGTACTAAAGATTACCGAAATACATCTAAACCATTAAGTGTAGGTAGCACTAAGCACACAACAAACCCTAATGACAGTCCTACCTAATGAGTAATGAATCAATTAGAAAATGGGTGATGAGGAGTGGCTGCTGAGTGTTGAGGACGTATCTCGGGATAAATCGGGTTGGCTTGGTGGGTGTTGCACGCCTGAGCCCTGAACGGATTGGGAAGGTAGGCACGGCGGCGCGCCCGAGCAGCGGTGACGCTGTTGGGCGAGCGGCTCCTGTCCTCCTGTTAGTCCGGCGTCTCCTCCTAGAGTCATGCCGCCCGGGGACGGCAAGTCACCGGCGAGGCAGGCGTCTGGGGACGAGTAGAGATCGGAAGCGTGTAGCAGAACAAAGGGGAATCGGGGCCTGGGGCGACCCAAAATCCCAGGGTTGGCCGGCCCACCGTGGGCACCCTATAAAGATACACACCCGAGCGGTGAACATGCATTTTCGAAACTGATTTAGGAACATTTAGCTGACCAATTAAACAACCCTATTTTAATAATATCAGATTCGTATTTGAACAACTAAGCTTGTTTAGCTTGATGGGTGGAGCAGTGTTATTATGACACGAAGCACGTATTCTGATCGTATAGTGATCATAAAAGGGGGGAACTCTAAGCATATTATTTAGCAAAAGAGGGTTTCCCCTCCGATTTCTATTAAAGAAACCACCACGAAACCAACATGATCAATTAAACCCTAAGCATGATCAATTAAACCATATTATGGCTGTGCCACGGCAGATTTGAAGCTACAAACCGGAGAAATGATATTTAGCATCCATTGTTTGCTTCGAACTAAGAACTAAATTCTAAGAGCTGAAAAGAAAGTAGAGTAACCAAGTTAAGATCTATCTTCTGGTTGAGATCAAAAAGTTGAGGAGATATGAAGTACCACCTCT
Source organism: Triticum aestivum (assembly GCF_018294505.1). Lineage (NCBI taxonomy): Eukaryota > Viridiplantae > Streptophyta > Magnoliopsida > Poales > Poaceae > Triticum > Triticum aestivum. The sequence continues at coordinate 573,343,788 of NC_057809.1, read as the reverse complement.
CTTGCGACGCCGTGTAGGCATCGGGGGTGTGATGGCTGTCGGTGGCGTTGAAGCAGACCTACGACGGTAGACGGGTGCATCGGGGGATAAGTCCCGTTGCGGTGGAAGAGAAGGTCGTGTGAGCGGACCCGGCAAAGAGGACGACAGTGCCGATGAAGCGAGAGGATGCGATGCAAGGCTATTGGTCCATCGCCGTGGATGAGAAACATCCATCTCTAGTAGTGGACGATGCGGTCTTGGTAGGCGCTCCGGCATGGTGGAGGACGGTGGCGATGGATGTGGTGGAGGACGGCGGTGATGGATGGGGTGGCGGACGGAGGCTGGTGTGGGGATGGGGTGTTCTAGCACGGACGGTGCATGAATGGGAAAATGAAGGGAGAGGTACGGGGAACCATGTTTTTGGGACGCGCCTGTCTGAAATATGGGAAAGTTATGAACTTATCCCCCGTTTAAAATTTGGACGTCTCATCAGTTGGGGATAGGACGGTAATCTTGCATCTCGCCAATATTTGCCAGAGCGATTTCGGGCGAGGAGAGGGTGGTTGGCGCCCATGGTTGGCGCCCACGGTGTATGAATGGGGCTGACAGATAGGGCGGTTGTGTCACGTCTGAGTGATGTTACAAACCTGCCCCTATTGAAAATATTTGCCTACATCAATTTCGGCTGAGTCGAGTTTGTTTTGCCGCCCACCGTGTATGAATGGGGAATGGAGGGAGAAACAGAGGTCTTTCGGTGTAACATCCCAAATTTTCAATTTGGAATGTTATACATTAGATCATCATGCATGTCATATTTTCTTGCATTTTGCCCGATCCTAGAAATTTCACGCAACTCAAGGACCCACGGGGAGAGTTGGAAATTTCGTTATTTTCAAATTTGAGTTTTCTCAAATTTTGAAAAGAGGATCATCTGATTTATTTATTTCATCTTCAATTATTTTTCCCAATATCACAATATGAGAGAGGGAATAATATGACTTTCCCAAAGTTAGGAAAAATGAAGATCTAATGAATAAATCAAATTTTGGTTTTGCCTGAGTTTTGTTTGCTTTTTATTTGGATAGGGAAAAATGCGCGTTTTCAAAAATTGCATTTTAGGTCTGGAGTAAAGTTCATTTTGTTCGGCTCATTTTTAGGAGTCGGGGAAAATTTACTTTAGAATTTTTGGAGTTCGTTTAGATTTTCTATTCTTTGTTTTTCTGCGTGCGTAACCGATTTAAAAAAAAGGAGCAGCGCCTTGGGCCAAGACCCAGCCAGCAGGCCGGCCGGCCAGGCCCCAGCCCCGCGCGCGCCAGGCGCCAGGCGCCAGCGCCCCAGGCCGCCGCCTCTCGCTCGAGCCGAGTCCCACCGGGACTCTGGCCACCGTAGCCCCCCTCTTTCCTTTGTTTCGTTTTCCTTTTCCTACTCTATTTCTTGTCCCCTACCCCAAGAAAACCCCCGCCGCCCCCCACCTATATAAATACCCCCACACCCCCCCTCCAAAACATCAAATCAAACCCCAAGCCCCACACCACCCCGCGCCTCTTTAGCCGCGCCCCACCCCGCGCCCCTCACCCGCTGCCGCCGCCTAGCACCGCCGCCGCTGCCGCCCAACGCCGCCGTTCGCCGGAGCCCCTCGCCGGAACCTCACCGAGGTAGCCGCACCGCGTCTCTTTTTCTCCCCTTGGTTCGGTTTTTCTTATAAACTGTTCCGATTCTTTTCTTCTCTTCCGATTCGTTTTCTTTCCGCTTCTTTTCTAAATCGTTCCGGTTTCTAGATCGGTTTTCCGTTTCTTTTTTGGTTTCTTTTCCGAAAACCCTAGATCGGTTTTCGTTCTTCTTTCGAACCGTTCGTCTCAACAAACGTGATCACCGATTGTTTCCCAGTTAACGAACGTCCGTTCGTTTAACCGTTCGTCTCTTTCTTCTCGTCGGATTTATTCCGCGATCGTGATCTCAGATCCGATCTTCGTTCTAGTCTTTCTTCTCACTCGTTTATCGGAATCAGGTGATTCAAGCGCCTGGAGTTTCGTTTCGAAACCGCCGTTCCATCTGATCAACTTAAACAAGTTTTTGCCCCGGTAAAAATTTGCCCTAGATCCAGATTGCTAGAACGAAGTTGTTTTCTTTTGCCGTTTGATTTCATTTGCTTCGTTCGATTTGATTCTTTTTGCCAACCGGAGTTCTTAAGTTGAATTTTCTGGTTCGTTCTCTTGTTCGAGTTTTACCTGTGCATTAGATGAGTACTTATTGTATGCTTGTTGTTTGTCTGCGATAGATCACCCGGATTGCGCCGCTTGTTACTTCGAAACCCTAGGTCTCGCGGATCATCAGCAAGGCAAGTAACACTTTGATCATACCTTTTCTACAACCCATGTTTTATTGCATTAGATCAATCCTCTCACATTGCATGATTAGGATCTAATTAAACTGTGGGATGGGAAGTAGATGAGGTAGTACCTATCACTTGTATTATTATGAAACCTTTGGGAGTTACTTCTACGTTTGCTTATTATGCCATGCTATGCTAGTAGACGCGGATTGGGTGAGTGATATCCATGACAGATGTGAGTTGATAATTTTAATGGTTTATCTAAGGTGGCAACTTAAACACACATCTGGGTGGATTGAGGCACCTGATGTCTATCAGGACTTGCCTGTTTTATTTTGGACCGCCACCCAGGCTCAAAGGGATCATAAGATCTTTCATGCTAGAAACTTCCGTGTGCAGCCACATGCTACTATGGGCTCTGGCATAGTTGACTAAGTTGTGCGAACTCTTACGGGGTGGACTAGCAGATGTAGGGGTTGTAGGTGGTACGGTCTACCCAACATGTAAGGTGCTAGCGCTTCTGAAAGACTATGTCTCGGTCATCCATTTCTCAAACACCATGTAGTGCGAGAAAACAAACGAAGGCGATCGAGTCATGTGGGGAAAAGTGCACAAACCTCTGCAGAGTGTACAAACTAATCATGATTAGCCGTGTCCCCGGTTATGGACAACTTGAGTATCTAGTACTTGAATATCATGTGAATCTCAACATGTTACTTCTAATTAATGTTGTTGGGTTTTAATTGTTCACTTAATTGGGACCGGAATGCTGTCAACCATTCTCGATGTTTAACAACCACCATGATAGTTAAACAAATTTATTCCTTTGCAGTAGGGAAAAACTGGCTTTACGCAAAACTATAACCATAGAGCTTTCCACCAGCCATATATGCATATAGTATAGTTGTTTCATTTCATTACTCTCTATGTGTTACATTGCCAGCATACTCCATGTGCTGACCCGTTTTCGGGCTGCAACTTCTCATGTTGCAGACTTTTCAGACGACGAGTAAAGTGCTTTTAGGTCGTGGCCCTATACTCAGTGATGCCATTGGAGTTGATGGACCCATTTATCTTCCGAGTCTTCCGTTGTTATTGTTATTAGATGGCCTTAAGCCATATTTATTGTATTAAGTTCTCTTTGAGACAACGATGTAATAAGTGTTTGATTGCCACTCTGCTATAAATCCTTCTGTGTACTGTGTGGTGTCAGCATTACTGATCTAGGGATGACACCTGAGCATAGAGCGCTTGATCCATTCGGGTCGGGTCGCCACAGAGATGGTATCAGAGCACACGCTGACTGTAGGACACGACCACTAAATTAAAGCCATAGATCACCATTCTCTTCTCATTTTCTAAACTCCTCATCTTTTCTACTCTTTTAGGATGACGAACGCGAAGATTAGGTACGCTCAACCGGATGAAGGCACACCATTTGGATTTCACCTGAAGGAAGTCACCAAGTACCTGAACATTGGATTACCAAGCTTCACGGGAACCTTCAACGCCACTCTGCCTGAAGAGGAGCGCTGGAAGATTCAAGCTCACATTCCGGGAAGAACATTCGCGGCAATCACGAAGCCTATAGATAGTATTTTCAATGCACCAACCTGGAGTCTGGGAAAAAGCATGGCAGCTCATATCACCATAGGACGCATTGGAGAAGTTTACCAAGAAGACCTCAAGGACACTATCTACCAGATTTGCGGACGCCGAGATGAACAATGGGAGTTAGTCAGCACCAAGAAGGATAGATCCATTGCATCTTTCATCCAGGAGTTAAACCAGCACATTCGACGCCACGAGAACCAGATGTGCAATGATATGATAGAGTTGAAGAATGCAAAGGCAAGGATCATCGAGCTAGAAGGAGAACTGAAGTCTACACGCAAGGACTACATGGACGAGATCGTAGCTCTAGCGAGACACAATGGCGATCTTAAGCAGGAGATTGAAGAACTCAAGAGGAAGTTAGCATCCAGGAAGGAAGACATGTACGTCGCATGTCCGGACAACTACATCATCATCGACGACACCGATTCGGATCCAAGTGAACCCGACTTTGAAGACGAAGCTGGAGCAGATATCATGGAGTCTTCCATCAGTTCAAATTTCTAGATGACCACCAGATAGTAGTAGTATTCCCCCATGTAAACACAATAGTTCGAGCACTTTTGCGATAGTTTTAGACTGACTGTAAGCCCTTGTTTGATTGAATGAAGTGATTTTGTGTGCATTTGCTCATGTGCATTGGGGTAGTATTTTCCCTTTAGACCTCACTCTATTCTTAATTCTCGTCTTTTCTAAACCCTCAGATGCCTACGAGACGTGACAATGGATTCCCACCGGAACTCACTCAGTTGATCCAGTAGCAGAATCAATTGATGGAGATGTTAGTCCAGAACCAGCAGAACAATAACAATCCACCACCACCACCACCCGTTGACCACTTAGCCCGTTTTCTTAGGCTGAATCCGCCGGTGTTTTCCAGTAGCACCGAGCCGATAGTAGCAGACGATTGGCTCCGCAAGATAGGAAAGGAGTTGACCACTGCAGGATGCACGGATGGTGAGAAAGTGAAGTTTGCCGCACATCAGTTAGACGGACCCGCGGCAGCATGGTGGGAGAACTTCACAGCCACTTACCTAGTTGACACTGTCACATGGGATCAGTTTCAGCAAGCTTTCTGCACTGCCCATGTTTCAGCAGGAGCTATGGCCCTGAAGAAGCGTGAGTTTCACAACTTACGCCAAGGAGGAAGGACAGTTGGCCAGTACGGTGACGATTTCAGCAAGTTAGCACGTTATGCCCCAGATGACGTTGCTACGGATGCAGCTAAGCAGGAGAAGTTTCTGGAAGGACTGAATGATGAACTAAGCATGAAGTTGATGGTAGCGAGTTTCAACAACTACCAGGAGTTGGTAGATCGTGCCATCATGATTGAAGGGAAGCAACAGCAGATTGAGAACCGTAAGAGGAAGTATGGACAAGGAAAGTATAATTCAGGAGCCCAGGAGAAACCCCGTTTTACCCCTAAACCGGGATTTCAGTTTCAGCATACCCATGGAGGAGGTAGCTCGCACAACCATAATGGCCACAAGAATGGTAATGGAGGAAGCAACGGCTAGAACCGGACCACCCCATCGACCCCAACCAAGAGAGACCTGAGCCAAGTCACCTGTTTCAAGTGTTCTAAGACCGAACATTATGCCAATGAATGTCCTGAAGGCCAGAATGGAAATGACAATGGAAGCTCTGGGAAGAAGCCGAACCCTTTCAATAGGGGACAGGTGAACCACATTAATGTGGAGGAGGTTGAAGATCAGCCTGATGCAGTAATCGGTAAGTTTCTGGTTAAGTCAATTACTGCACACGTACTTTTTGATACTGGTGCATCACATTCATACATATCAAGGGGATTTGTGGATAAATATAACCTGCCAACCCAAGCCCTTAGGTCACCCATGTTAGTAAGCTCACCAGGAGCGGAGTTTATGGCTAGACGATGGTGTGATCGGTTACCATTAAGGATTGGTAACTATGTGTTTCCCTCAGACCTAATAGTATTGGAATCTCAAGGATTGGCTGTGGTATTAGGCATGGATTGGTTGTCGACGTATGGAGGAAACATCGATTGCGGCAGTAAGACAATTTTGCTTACCACACCAGAAGGAAGAAGGATCAAGTATGTATCCCGGCATGTACCAACAAGGACACAAGTAAACTGCCTAACAGGAGTTGTGCAAGAGGAAGTACCAGTGGTGAAGGATTTTCCTGATGTATTTCCTGAGGAATTGCCAGGCATGCCACCGGATAGAGACATTGAGTTTTTGATTGAGTTATTGCCAGGTACAGGCCCAATATCGAAACGACCGTACCGGATGCCAGCAAAGGATTTGGTGGAAATTAAGAATCAGATTAAGGAGTTATTGGATAAAGGTTACATTCGCCCAAGTTCTTCGCCTTGGGGATCACCCATACTTCTAGTGGAAAAGAAGGATGGATCATTAAGGATGGTTGTAGATTATCGGAGATTGAATGAAGTAACCATCAAGAACAAGTACCCACTGCCAATGATCAACGATCTGTTTGATCGATTGCAAGGAGCTAAAGTGTTTTCCAAGATCGATTTGCGATCAGGGTACCATCAATTGAAGATTCGAGAGCAGGACATACCTAAGACAGCGTTCACCACCAGATATGGATTGTATGAGTATACCATTATGTCATTTGGATTAACTAACGCACCTGCCTATTTTATGAACCTGATGAACAAAGTGTTTATGGAGTTTTTGGATAAGTTCGTCGTAGTGTTCATTGATGACATCCTGGTTTATTCAAAGAATGAAGAGGAGCATAAGGAACATTTGCGTTTGGTTTTGGAGAAACTAAGGGAACATCAGTTATATGCCAAATTCAGCAAATGCGAGTTTTGCTTAAAGGAAGTTGGATTCCTCGGACACGTTATATCCGGAGAAGGTATAGTAGTTGACCCCACTAAGGTTGAGACCGTAACCGAATGGGATTCGCCAACGACAGTTGGAGAGATCCGGAGTTTTCTTGGACTCGCAGGATACTACCGGAGATTTATTGAGAATTTCTCAAAGATTGCAAAGCCTATGACTGAATTATTGAAGAAGGATACTAAGTTCAATTGGACTGAGGAGTGTGAGGCTAGTTTCTAGGAGTTGAAGAAACGCTTGGTTACCTCACCAGTATTGATTTTGCCAGATCAGACCAAGGATTATGAGGTGTATTGCGACGCTTCACGTCGAGGACTTGGAGCAGTGCTTATGCAGGAAGGAAGAGTTGTTTCGTATGCTTCACGACAACTGAAGCCTCATGAGTTGTATTATGCCATTCATGATTTGGAGTTAGCAGCCGTAGTGCATGCATTGAAAACGTGGAGACATTTTCTCATTGGAAATCATTGTGAGGTGTACACGGATCACAAGAGTTTGAAGTACATTTTCACGCAGAAGGAGTTGAACCTCAGACAAAGGAGATGGTTGGAGCTCATCAAGGATTATGATATGAGATTGCATTACCACCCCGGAAAAGCTAATGTAGTAGCTGACGCATTGAGCCGTAAGAGCCATGTCAAAACTCTAATGACGGGGAAAATACCCAAGGAGTTAGCAGAAAACCTCCGTGAGCTATGTTTGGAAATAGTTCCGAGAGGCTATGTAGCAGCATTGGAGATTCAGTCAACATTGATGGATAAAATCAGATAAGCTCAGAAATATGACAAGGAGATTGCTGCTATAAAAGAGAAATTGAGCGAAGAAAAAGCAAAAGGATTTCGTGAGGATGAGCACGATACCCTATGGTTTGAGGACCGTGTTTATGTGCCAAATAACCCGGAGATCAGGAAGTTGATTTTGCAAGAGGCCCCTGATTCACAGTATTCGATTCACCCAGGAAGTACCAAGATGTATTTGGATTTGAAGGAAACATTCTGGTGGACCGGAATGAAGAAGGATATTGCAGCATATGTAGCAGTTTGTGACGTATGTTAGAGAGTAAAGGCAGAGCATCAGAAGCCAGCAGGATTGTTACAACCATTGCCGATACCCGAATGGAAGTGGGATAAGATAGGCATGGATTTTATCACAGGACTACCCAGGACGAAAGCAGGCTATGACTCGATATGGGTAGTAGTTGATCGTTTGACAAAGGTAGCACATTTTATCCCAGTTAAGACCACTTACACCAGTGCTAAGTTGGCAAAGATATACATGACTACAATCATTTGTTTGCATGGAGTTCCGAGGAGTATCGTATCAGATAGAGGAACCCAATTTACCTCAAAGTTTTGGAATCAGTTGCATGAAACTTTAGGAACCAGACTGGAGTTCAGCACAGCTTTTCACCCACAGATGGATGGACAGACTGAGAGAGTCAATCAGATTTTGGAGGATATGCTGAGAGCTTGTGCACTAGATTATGGATCTAGTTGGGACGATAACTTGCCGTATGCGGAGTTTTCTTATAACAACAGTTACCAAACCAGTTTGAAAATGGCACCTTTCGAAGCGTTATACGGAAGGAGGTGCAGGACACCGTTGTCATGGGACGAAGTTGGAGACCGTCAATTCTTTGGACCAGATTTGATTAAGGAGTCTGAACGGAAAGTTAAGTTGATTCGCGATAGGCTCAAGGTAGCCCAGTCCAGGCAGAAGAGCTACACAGATTCTAAACGCAAGGAGACAGTTTACGAAACCGGAGACAGAGTTTATCTCCGAGTATCCCCACTTCGAGGAGTTAAGCGCTTTGGAGTTAAGGGAAAGTTAGCACCGCGTTTCGTTGGACCGTACAAGATCTTGCAATGTATGGGAGAAGTCGCTTATAAGTTGGAATTACTAGAGGGACTGTCAGGAGTTCATGATGTATTCCATGTTTCTCAGCTGAAGAAATGTCATGCCGAGATGGCGGAGGTACCGTTAAGAGATACAGTGCCACTTGAAGCGATTCAGTTGAAGGATGACTTAACATATGAGGAGAAGCCAATCAAGATTCTCGATTATGCCAGCAGAGTTACTCGCAGCAAGGTTATCAAGTTTTGCAAAGTTCAGTGGAACCACCACTCAGAGGATGAAGCCACCTGGGAGAGAGAAGAAGATTTGCTCAAGGACCACCCTCACCTATTTTCTTGCCAACCCGAATCTCGAGGGCGAGATTCATCTTAAGGGGGGTAGGTTTGTAACATCCCAAATTTTCAATTTGGAATGTTATACATTAGATCATCATGCATGTCATATTTTCTTGCATTTTGCCCGATCCTAGAAATTTCACGCAACTCAAGGACCCACGGAGAGAGTTGGAGATTTCGTTATTTTCATGTTTGAGTTTTCTCAAATTTTGAAAAGAGGATCATCTGATTTATTTATTTCATCTTCAATTATTTTTCCCAATATCACAATATGGGAGAGGGAATAATATGACTTTCCCAAAGTTAGGAAAAATGAAGATCTAATGAATAAATCAAATTTTGGTTTTGCCGGAGTTTTGTTTGCTTTTTATTTGGATAGGGAAAAATGCGTGTTTTCAAAAATTGCATTTTAGGTCCGGAGTAAAGTTCATTTTGTTCGGCTCATTTTTAGGAGTCGGGGAAAATTTACTTTAGAATTTTTGGAGTTTGTTTAGATTTTCTTTTCTTTGTTTTTCTGCGCACGTAACCAATTTAAAAAAAAGAGAGCAGCACCTTGGGCCAAGGCCCAGCCAGCAGGCCGGCCGGCCAGGCCCCAGCCCCGCGCGCCCCAGGCGCCAGGCGCCAGCGCCCCAGGCCGCCGCCTCTCGCTCGAGCCGAGTCCCAGCGGGACTCTGGCCACCGTAGCCCCCCTCTTTCCTTTGTTTCGTTTTCCTTTTCCTACTCTATTTCTTGTCCCCTGCCCCAAGTAACCCCCCCCCACCTATATAAATACCCCCACACCCCCCTCCAAAACATCAAATCAAACCCCAAGCCCCACACCACCCCGCGCCTCTTTAGCCGCGCCCCACCCCGCGCCCCTCACCCGCCGCCGCCTAGCGCCGCCGCTGCCGCCCTTATGCATCGCCGCCGCCGCCCAATGCCGCCGTTCGCCGGAGCCCCTCGCCGGAACCTCGCCGAGGTAGCCGCGCCGCGTCTCTTTTTCTACCCTCGGTTCGGTTTTTCTTATAAACCGTTCCGATTCTTTTCTTCTCTTCCGATTCGTTTTCTTTCCGGTTCTTTTCTAAATCGTTCCGGTTTCTAGATCGGTTTTCCGTTTCTTTTTCGGTTTCTTTTCCGAAAACCCTAGATCAGTTTTCGTTCTTCTTTTGGATCGTTCGTCTCAATGAACGTGATCACCGATTGTTTCCCGGTTAACGAACGTCCATTCGTTTAACCGTTCGTCTCTTTCTTCTCGTCAGATTTATTCCGCGATCGTGATCTCAGATCCGATCTTCGTTCTAGTCTTTCTTCGCGCTCCTTTATCGGAATCAGGTGATTCAAGCGCCTGGAGTTTCGTTTCGAAACCGCCGTTCCGTCTAATCAACTTAAACAAGTTTTTGCCCTGGTAAAAATTTGCCCTAGATCCAGATTGCTAGAACAAAGTTGTTTTCTTTTGTCGTTTGATTTCTTTTGCTTCGTTCGATTTGATTCTTTTTGCCAACTGGAGTTCTTAAGTTGAATTTTCTGGTTCGTTCTCTTGTTCGAGTTTTACTTGTGCATTAGATGAGTACTTATTGTATGCTTGTTGTTTGTCTGCGATAGATCACCCGGATTGCGCCGCTTGTTACTTCGAAACCCTAGGTCTCGTGGATCATCAGCAAGGCAAGTAACGCTTTGATCATACCTTTTCTACAACCCATGTTTTATTGCATTAGATCAATCCTCTCACATTGCATGATTAGGATCTAATTAAACTATGGGATGGGAAGTAGATCAGGTAGTACCTATCACCTGTATTATTATGAAACCTTTGGGAGTTACTTCTACGTTTGCTTATTATGACATGCTATGCTAGTAGACGTGGATTGGGTGAGTGATATCCATGACAGATGTGAGTTGATAATTTTAATGGTTTATCTAAGGTGGCAACTTAAACACACATCTGGGTGGATTGAGGCACCTGATGTCTATCAGGACTTGCCTGTTTTATTTTGGACCGCCACCCAGGCTCAAAGGGATCATAAGATCTTTCATGCTAGAAACTTCCGTGTGCGGCCACATGCTACTATGGGCTCTGGCATAGTTGACTAAGTTGTGCGAACTCTTATGGGGTGGACTAGCAGATGTAGGGGTTGTAGGTGGTACGGTCTACCCCACATGTAAGGTGCTAGCGCTTCTGAAAGACTATGTCTCGGTCATCCGTTTCTCAAACACCATGTAGTGCGAGAAAACAAACGGAGGCGATCGAGTCATGTGGGGAAAAGTGCGCAAACCTCTGCAGAGTGTACAAACTAATCATGATTAGCCGTGTCCCCGGTTATGGACAACTTGAGTATCTAGTACTTGAATATCATGTGAATCTCAACATGTTACTTCTAATTAATGTTGTTGGGTTTTAATTGTTCACTTAATTGGGATCGGAATGCTGTCAACCATTCTCGATGTTTAACAACCACCATGATAGTTAAACAAATTTATTCCTTTGCAGTAGGGAAAAACTGGCTTTACGCAAAATTGTAACCATAGAGCTTTCCACCAGCCATATATGCATATAGTATAGCTGTTTCATTCCATTACTCTCTATGTGTTACATTGCCAGCATATTCCATGTGCTGGCCCGTTTTCGGGCTGCAACTTCTCATGTTGCAGACTTTTCGGATGACGAGTAAAGTGCTTTTAGGTCGTGGCCCTATACTCAGTGATGCCGTTGGAGTTGATGGACCCATTTATCTTCCGAGTCTTACGCTGTTATCGTTATTAGATGGCCTTAAGCCATATTTATTGTATTAAGTTCTCTTTGAGACAACGATGTAATAAGTGTGTGATTGCCACTCTGCTATAAATCCTTCTATGTACTATGTGGTGTCAGCATTACTGATCTAGGGATGGCACCTGAGCACAGAGTGCTTGATCAATTCGGGTCGGGTCGCTACATTCAGACGAGCTTGAATCAAATGGGTTTTGCTGCCCATGTTTGACGCCCACCGTGTCGGAATGGGCTCAAAGGCGGTCGTGTCATGTCTAATTGAAGTTACTAACCTACCACTATTTAGAGTAGTGGAAATCGGGTGGATGGATTGTCCATGTAATGGGTAGACAGCAGTTTCCATCTCCCAAACACTTGGCTTCGGGCAGCCGACGTGGGAGTGGACATTTTGCTGCTTCTTTCGAATTTTGGGACAATAAGCATCCACGTTTACCATGGCAACTAAATTCGAATCCATTTTGTATTCCTATATGAATCTTTATAAATCATTCTATGTGTTTTTATATATCTTCAAAAGGACGACAAAGATGTATTCCACTGTCATATATGAATATGGTTTACAAATGCCGATACTCAAATTCAGAAACTAGAATCTAGTTTAAGGTGAATTCGAATATTTGGAACACTTCATGTCCAACTCAAATGTCACACGCAACATAATGTGTACTCCCATTTAGATATGTACACAAGCGATGTATCAAGATTCAAATACCGAGTCAATCAACCAAGAATGTACAGAACTAATAGACATATAAACACTTATAGAGTATATGGATCAATAATATCAACTAACATACATAAGCCAGGCCGTTGTATTTTTTTTGGCTACAACAGCATCCTTTTTTTAGCCAGCATCTTGGCCCTTTCCGATGCGTGCCACTTATGGTCCATCTATACTACTACTATTGCTGAATGCACATTCATCCCGATTGGCATATTTGTAGGTCTGGCACAGCAATCCAAATGAAATGTCTCCGAGTCTTATAAATTAATACAGACTTGTGCTCAAATAAAATTACAAACCAAAAAACAAAAAAGAAACAATTATTACATGATCTCTAAAACAAATGGTTTGATTGATTACATGAACAGACAACACAAAGGTTATTCAACTATGAAAAGAACATTTCACCTATGATTTACCAAGTAGGAATTTAATTTCCTTTTTTCCTTCATGACCTTAACAATCTGGTCAGTCTCAGCTTGCTTCGTTTTGAAATCCACCAAATATTTAATGGTTGTCTTGAGTACTGCTTGCGATTGAGCTGTTTGCTTCCTCAACATGTCAACTTCATCTCTAAGTGCAGAAGCATAATCTCTTTCTACCACTAGTTTAGCCTCTAGAGCATCAGCAGTTGGCAATTCATAATGCACGATTGGGCCGGTGCCACTGCTGTGGGATGATGCAACATCCATGGGGACCTCACTCTTTAATCTTGGGCTAACCTGTTTTGCCATTAAAGTTCCGATTGGATTCAGAAAAGTTGAAGTTAGCAAAACATCTCAACTGGGAGTTATAACAGCAAACCAGTTAAACAAACAAGGAAATAAAGAGTTTCAATTGGATGCTGAAAAGTAGTTATTAACATCATTGTAACCCGCTGTTGCAGCAGCAAAGAAGTTAAACAAACAAGTAGATATTTAAGTTAAGGCAAATAGATAATTCTTAACAGTAAGTATCAAACACATAGATAGGCGCAGTCTACAATATGATTAACAGGTTGTGCCATTATGTAATCAGTAGCAAACTAAATTAAGCCAAGCAACGTAACTGAACAATTTTGCAATAAGTGGCTAACTAAAATTCCGAGAAGCAGGTAACTGAACTTATGCTAGTTCTTTGTACAGGCACACTCCAACTTCTGTTTCGCTTACAAGGTTGTACGAAGGAGTCCATGGCATCAATTGCTTGGATATGCAGTCCCAATACTTCTTTCTTCCCACACTGCATGGGTAAGTCGAATGGTTAATCTGGTAAGATGGTGCATCCTTGATATGTTATATGAGGATGTGTAGTCAGACTAGTTGTAGCCAAACACATCACACTGGCTTTTACTGTATATTTCATGCGATTACTTTTGTCATATCGAGATCTAAGCAATCTACAATAGCATGAAAAGACTGGCATCCTTCACATTATTGGCGAACTCAGTTCACAGAAACAAGCAATTCAACCATTCTGTGGGTAAATCAAAAGCGCCACTGGAATATTTTTGACTATCCAATCATACACGCAAAAAGGGGCGACGCCACCATAGGGGCTGGTATGGGCGGCCGCCTCAGGTGGCTGGAAAGTGTGCACCTAGTTTGAGTCGTCCAGGTTGGCCCACGCTAGTTTTGTTCGTCCCAACGCATGAGCAGGCAATGTAAAAAATGAAGAAAAATGTTTCAATTTGGATGGGCCAATAACGTAAGTGCAAGGCAGGCCCTATAGCAGGCTCGCGGCCCAAACGAGCGCCTCCCATATCGATCGACAGCAGGAAAAATCCCAATTCATTCGCTCCAGCCTCCAGTCTGGTTCGCTCCTAACCTAGGAGCCGCTGGACAGACCGACACAACACTTCCTCGCACCCTCGTTGGAGGGCGTTCGCTGGGCTTCAAGCGAACGGAAGGACAAGAAGATGAAGATCCAACCCTGGGTGTAGCCTGCGTGGGAGGCAGCAGCGGCAGCACGGGCATGGCATCGAGCTTGCGCAAACGGACAGTCGCAGCTTGCAAGAGTAGCATGCGCAACGAGCAGGTACATCACATCCCTGATTATATCTAATTCAACTCTTCAATTTCTAACCAATAGTTAAACCTGACGGTGTTGTAAAACTGCTTGTATGTAGGGAATCTATGAGAAAATGAAACCAATTTCTACTTATTTTATAACTCCCCCAATCAATACTGAACTGACAGAATCTGATGTATCTAATCAAGTTTCCGGTGCAAACATACAAGCTCATGTTGTTATTGAGCCTGAAGTGTCTAATGAACAGACTACTAATGAAGGATTTGATGTAAACATTTTACATGCTCCTGGTGATGAACATATAGTGTCTAATGAGGGATCTAATGCAAGCATTTTACAAGCTCATTGAAGGATTTAGTGTATAATGATGATCTACTATGTTGAGAGAGACAGAGATTTGCAGGCATTGATGACAAGCAAATTATAGTGCATTTTCATAGCTTGAGGAAACGTCGAGGCCATCTACCAGAAAGTCCCTGTATCATGACAACATAGCATAAATACTTTTCTAATCTGTTGTTTGAAACTATTGGCATACTTGTGCAGGATAGATATATTGATATGCAGTTTGCACACTGGTTATACGTGCAATTACACTTCGATATTTTCAGCCAGAGAACGAATAATTCAAACAGGTACAGACCATGTTTGTAGTCCTTGTACACCATGTTGAATTTTGTGTTTTTTGGTGCTTGCATCATTTAGTGTTTATAATCTGAACTACTTTGGATCATTAGCTGGTTTTCAAAGTGCATGTAGCTTCACATTTCTCAAGTTATGTTGATTTCCGGAGTGCAAGTGCCTTCGTATTTTTTAACTTAAATGTTCGCCCCTAGTAACTTGAATTCGTGGATCACCCACTGCAAACAAATCATACACGAATGCCAGTACGAATTAAATGAAATGCAGGGACTTGCGCTAGCTCGTTGTACAGGCTCACTGCAGCTCTGCTTGCGCTTGGGATGTTCCATGTACAAGTCCATGTTACCACTTGCTTGGATGTGCAGGCCTTGTGCTCCTTGCATCCCCCTCTGCATTTTTGGCACGGCGAATGGTTGATCAAATAAGAGGAATCGACCTTGATGCTGTATCGGAGGACAGATACTTACAAGGTTATACGGGTGTGCAGGATGTGTACCAGATCCCGTAGCGCCGTGATGCTTCGCTAAAAAAATGGATTTGCTTGTTTCAGATGATATCTCCAGAAGAAATAGGAGTTAAAGTCAGAGTTGCGTAGGCGTGTAAGCTAAGAGAGCAGTGAAAGGATATCCAAACATCGTCGGAACAGTGCACAAGGGAGTGATGTGTGGATACCTAGTTAGGGTCGGCATTTTGGCATGCTCGCCTAGCTAGAGTGCGGGTCACTTCAGAGCCGTCGAGGGTGATGCGCTGGTGTTGGCTGGCCGCACACGGATGCAGATCTTGAGTGGCAGCAGAGCGCTATGATGCGGTGGACGAGACCGTTGGTGAAGCCCCAATGGCCACTGGGGCGGAGGTGCGACGATGTGCTCGGTGAAGTAGCCCCGGTGAGCTGGGAGACGGCGTCGGTGAAGCGCACCTGGTGCGGTGGAACTCGGTGTCTGTGAGGCACGTCGGTTGCGGCGGCCGACGTTGTCGGTGGACCACCCGGTGCGGTGGACGAGGGCATAGATGAGGTAGCTCCGGTGCGGTGGTGAAGCGCGATCGTCGTCTTCGTCGTCGTCGTCCGGCACAGAGGTGGGGAACGGTGGGGAAAGATACGAGACGAGGGGCGATTCGAGGGTTGGCGACGAATTAGGGATTTGAGCAATCTGGGTGCGGAAGAGGACGGTGGAGAAGAGAGATTTTGCAGGGCTGGAATTGGGGCCGCCAGATATTTCAATCCGAAGCGTGGAAGCACGAACTTATATTGTCGTCGTCCTTTTTTGGGGGGGGAGGGGGTGGGTGGCTGGGTGCTATGCATCCGTCCGACACACGCGACCACCCCGACAGGACTATGCTTCGATGCCTTAAGGCACCTGCCTTTGTGTCCATGACATATGGGCCCAACAGGTGGCTGGCCCACATGTCAGTGACCCAAAGGCAGTTGCCTTTAAGGCACCGAAGCAGCGTCCACCCCGACATGACCCTGGTCTGCCTGGTGCGCCTACATTTGAGAATGCAAACGAATCTTCTTTCATTTGCAAACGAATCTGTATGTATTACCATGCCCGTGTTTTCCTTGCAATAATAGTCATTCGAAACGAGATACTCCATCCGTTCACTTTTGTAAGTCGTTTCAGACAACTTAAAATGAACTGTTTTGCACATTGTCTGAAATGTCTTCAAGGTCTTATAAAAGTGAACAGAGGGAGTACTATAAATTAATTAATGAGGAGTTATTTGAAAAAAAATCGAAACGGTACCCACGCTAACGTGGATTAGAGTGTGTGTCACATAATTAGTTATTTGAATTAGAGTGTGTGTCACGTAGTTAGTTATTTGAATTAGAGTGTGTGTCACGTAGCGATCTCCAATTCTAACGTGGATTTCGCATTTCACTGTATCCACGCTACTTTTTTAATACAAATTCATATGTATATGATGAACACCATGGTAGTGAGAAAACTTTTGGATGGATTCAAACATATGACCTACAAAATAGCACAACAAACTGAGTCAATGTCAACTTTTCGAAACTTAGTATGGCACGAATTCGAAATAATTACCCGTATGCCTGGTCCTCGGTTCAAATCTTACAATGTACACCGAATTGAAACATCGATATTAAGTCTCGTACTATGTACATTCAAATGTTGTTTTTAGCCCCCCCCCCCCCGCACAAACGCTACATACTTCCTGTATCGGTCAATCTTCCTCTCCTAACCACCTTAGGAAGCTATCGGTTTCCAACACACGTTCATTCTTTCTCTCCATGTTTCGATCTCTAAGTCTCTCAACTACACAACCCCTTTTTCCACTCTGTTACCAAATGTATTTACCTCACACACCCGCCATTGCACCCCATGCCGAGCTCTCTCTCTCCCCCCCTCTCCCTCTCACCCTCTCGCGCTAAATACATGCATTGCCTATCTAGCCCCCCAACCTCTCGTGCATGCGCACGCACGCACGTTGTATATCTAGGTCACTCCCTCGAGACTGTCTCACTCTTTCTTCCGCACGGCGGGCCACACTCGCTCAATCTCGCTCTCTTTATCTGAGTCTCGTTTAACCTCGTTTTCTTTCACACACAAATGATATATCTCCCTGTTCGGGCCTCGATCGACACACTCTATACTCTCTCACGCTGATTCTCTATCTATGTCAGTCCATCCAAGCCGCCACCACTCTTTCGGCCTCATGGTGGGCCACGCTCACTCTCTCTCTCTCTCTCTCTCTCTCTCTCTCTCCGTATGTCTCGATTGACCTCGCTCTTTCTCGGACAAAAACGATATATCACCATGTTTGAGCCCAATTCGACCTATTCACATTGTATACTCTCTCACGCACATCGTCTATCTAGGTCACTCTCTCCAACCCGTCTCACTCTTTCGATCGCACGGCGACCCTATGTGATCGGTTGACCTTGCTTCCTCCCACGCACAAAATATATCTACACGTCTGTGACTGGATCATCTCTCAAGCTCTATCTTACAGCCCTCACCCTTGCCAAAAAGCTCAATCGGACAATATCTCTCCAGAGCATATATATTTGTTCAATGAATGTCGGACCACACTCACTTTGTCTCTCTATCTATATGTCTCTCGATTGACCTCGCTTTCTCACACCGTATCTTCCACGCGTTGAAGCTACTACCTCTCCATCCCTCGCAAAGCCGGAGCTATTTACATTGCGAGGGGCACTCCAACCTTGGATTAATTTGTGTAGGCATTTATTCCGGTCGGTTTAGATTATATTTTCGTAGCATTCGGCCCACAACTACTCCAAACACCGTTGCAACCCACGCAACTGCCCTAGTTGATTTCCCTCTGGCTCGGTCATCGCTCTCTCGCACGTCCTTTCTCGCCTTCAACGTCGCACCATGGTATTATTGAAAAAACTATGTTGTTCTCTTTAATTATTATAAATAAGCTACAAAACTACACACCGATAGTCCACTTGGAATGGAACAAATTTCGACCCACAAATTAAAGTGGTACAAACTACACACCGAGGGGCCCACATGTCATGAAACAAATTTGGACCCATATACAAATTAAAAAATAAAGGACGAGGATCGAACATGCGACCGGGCCTTCAAGCCGCACGTCAAGTAGGCAACATACGTAGAATAGCAATGTTTGTTGTACCCCCTTTGTTCACATAATGTTTTTATATTACCACAGCCTAATTAATGGATAACATGTAATATTATTTTTAGTACTATTCGCCTTCACTTACTGGTGGGTTCCATGTGTGCTCTCTCTCTCTCCTCCCCTTCTGCGTTTAGACGCACGGGCAAACAGGAAGAACTCGCGGGCGATGTTGCCGTTGACCATATCTGGACGCGTTCACAAGTCACGGCACCAGTTTCACGTACTAGCAGCACTAGTCAGTGTGTACGTGCAATGCACGTTAATTTGGAAGTATATTAAGTGCATGCGGATATTAACTACTAGGATATTATTTGCGTGTTGTCATGTGATTAGCACTATTTTTGGCATGAAATTAACTGCACGCTAAACGTGTTGAGCGCTCGACATTGAAGCAGTCTAGGTCGTTGGATGACAAGGAATACATGTGGCTTGATGACGTTTTATATTTAATTTGATACGGCTCTAGCAGAACATTCAATCGATCAAACCATACATTTCGTTCAGTCTGACTCCGACTTTAAATTATACGACGATCGATATAAAATAAACGGAAATGATAAACGTTCGGATTTTAAGCATGGCAATCCGAACGTTTTTCATGGCAAATTTAGATTACGCGGCGGCGGCGGGGGCGTCTCGCGGTGGGAAGCGGCTCCTCTGCCGTGCTCTGTGTGTCGTCGGGCCACTGACCGACGGCGACGGCGGCGTCTTGCGCCGTTGTTGGCGTACTCCTGGACGTTGGCCTAGCTTCAAGGAAGGCCAAAATGTTCTGGACTTCGGAGCGAGTCAACTGGCGGGAGGAGGCGACTGGCGTTGGTGCAAGGAAGCGGTCGACGGCGGCCATCCATGCCGCTGAGGGGGGCACTGGCACCCGCGCGGGGACAGGCGCTGTCAACGGCGCGGCGGAGACATTCGTGTGCACGGGCACCGGCACGGGCGCGCACGTCAGTGCACGCGCAGGCGCATGCGCTGGCAGGTGCACGGGCACCGGCACGGGCGTGCGCGTTAGTGCACGCGCAGGCGCATGCCCTGGCAGGTGCACGGGCGCGTGAAAGTCAGCGGGGACCTCGTGGAACCCTGTGGGATCAAGCTTGGCGACAATGTGCGGCTCCCAGCCCATCAATGCCATGGGATGGGCGCTGGCGCAGTCGGGGCGACGGGAGCCGGAACGGGAGTGGGGACAGGCCGGCGTCTTCCCGCAAGGCCAGTTCAAGCTCGTCCCAAAGCACCTTATGTTCTTGAGACTCCGGCTGGGGTGTCTTCCTCAGGAAACTGGAACACTAAGGGTAGACCATCGTGATGTGGCATGGCGTCCGTTTAGGTCAGGCTAGTTGGAGGTAGACGACAGGAGAATCGGAGAGGAAGAGAGAGGATTGTAGGATACCGGGTAGTGCGGGGTTGATTTTAAACTGCGGACGCTGACACATTAAAAGTGGGAGCAGTTGGGACGACGGTGGGCGGCGGAGCCTGGTCAAAGGGCTCGCCTCCTGGTGAGCCTGCACAGCGGTCTGCTCGCACGCCTCCCTGACAGCCGGCGCAGCGGTCTGCTCGCACGCCTCCCGTCGACTCACACGCTTGCTCGGACGGCACCTGCCGATGAGAAGCGGGGACTCGTGGCGGCACGTAAACGCCCACGGTTTCAATAGTGAAAGCGTTCGCCTTAACGTGACAGGTCTTTGTTCCAAAATACCTTGGCTCTTCATTTGTGCAACTTGTCATAAGCAGCTTGTCTCAAATTGAAGAAAAAACTTACGAAGTAATATTTGTGCCATATCACGTGACCATGCTTAGTTTCAAGAATTTATGCTCACTTTTGGATTTTCTGAAATTTAAGATCCAGGATTCGAAACAATATCATAACCTGCATCATGCAATAAATTTTCAAGCCGTACATCTGTCCTGTTGTATTTCTTAAGAAAGGATTTGGTCAAACATTTTGCTTAGTTAGACTTCAGACAAGTTATATATGCAGAGTAAAAGGATAATCCCTCCGTACCAGTGCATTGCCTGATATATTAACTCAAGTACTAGGCACGAACAAACGGGCTCAATTCTGTGCTCATCCTGGTGTAGTAGTAGTAGTACTAGGCAATGCAGTTGACGGGTGACCTTGACGAGCGGCGACCGAGGGAATTGAACCGTGCTCGGCACGGTAGGTAACGTTGTCTAGTTACTAAAGCATCCCTCCGTTGTTCATCGGTAGTCATTATGGACCGGGGACATGAGGGGAATTTCCTAGGGCTGGAATTCTGGCCGCCAGATATTTCGACTTGAAACGCTGAGGCTCGACTGGTTGGGGTTGCCTAATGTGCGTACCACGCACGCCACCGAAGGACACGAGCCCGGTTTTTTTAGGATCAACACGAGCCAAGGTCTGGCTGGTACGCCGTTGGGTCCTACCATTCGAGAATACGAAAGGAACCTTTTAAATTGCCGAACGAATCTATGTGTATTACAATACCCGTATTTTCCTTGCAAATACTAATCTCAACGTGGTAATTGATTTATGACGAGTTGTTGAATTAGAGTGAGTTTGTGATATAGTGATCTCAACGTGGATTTCACATTTCATGGTATCCCTAGTAAGTTTTCCAATGCAAATTCAAATTTAAAAGATGAACAATATGGAGGTGAGAAAACTTTGTATGTATCAAGCATATGACCACACACACACACACACAGAGAGACACACACGCACGAACACAACAACAATCCAATAAGTATAGTGCATCTATTTTTCCAAACCATGCATGTATGACACGAATTCAAAAATACTCCTTCTATTCCTAAATATTAGTCTTTTAGAGAGTTCAACAAGTGACTACATACGGAGCAAAATGAGTGAATCTAGACTCTAAAATATGTCTATATACATCCGTATGTGCCAGTCCATTTGAAGCCTCTAAAAAGACTAATATTTAGGAACGAAGGGAGTAAAATGTAAGACATCCATGGTCCTCAGTTCAATATTTAAAATGAACATGAAACTGAAACATGAATATTAAGTCTAGTACTACAGTACATGCAAATGTTGTGTTTAGGCGGAGCTATGATTGTCGGGGGTCAACCCCTCGACCTTAGATAAAATTGTGGAGCTCTGTTTAGGGTTGTTTAGATTATATTTGTCCCCACCCTCCCAACCACCGATTGGTTGTGCACCCCCACCCCTCCTCCCCGGGAGAATATCATGTGCCCCCATACCTTAGATGCTATATGCCGATACGAGTTGCTTGGAGCTTGTAGATCTGAGATATAGCAGCTCACATGATGTGTCTTAATATTTTTGCAGGAAACCTTGATGAGTTTGAGAATTGCACACAATTTGTACAAAAACTACTTAGATGCCCTTTGATCCCATATCCAACGACCTCGAAGCTCGTATCACCGTAGCATCTAAGATGAAGGAGGACATCATATTCTCCTGTATGTAAGAATATCATGTGCTACCACACCTTAGATGCTTTGGTGATACAAGCTCTTCGGAGGCGTTGGATTTGTGACCCAACACCTCAATGCATAGCTATGATAGCACCTTATGTTTTCTCGCACGAGAGAAATGAGGTGCTCCCGCACCATAGATTCTATGGTGATACGAGTTCACTGAGATCTAACGGCCCACAATAGGAGGTTTGAATGGTTTTTGCAATATACGGCTGATAGAGTTTGGGAAATGCGTAGAAAGTACAAGTACTATGCATGTGCCATCTGATCACTGATCATACGAACTAGATGCTCATATCACCGTAGCTGGTAATTAAGCTACGGGAGCACCTAATATGAGCACCGGGGAGCCGTTGGATCGAAGATGCAGCGGCACACATGAGGCCTGAATGTTTTATTTGCAAAAAAAAAACCTTTGGAGAGTTTGGAAATTGCACATAATTACAAAGACTACTCCCAAGCCATTGGATCTCACTTCCAACGGTGTAAAAACTCGTATCACCATAGTATCTAAGCTGCGGGGTGGATGTGATATTCTATGCCGCTGTCATTTTTGTTCGTAAACTTGCAAAATACGTGTAACTCGTGCCGTTACTTGTCTAACCGCGCAAAGTGTTTGTTCAAAAAAACCATCCTACACTGAAATATCGGAACAACACACGGGGGTCCCACTTGTCATTAATCAAATTTGGACCTAAAACTAACAAATCTGAAAGACGAGATTCGAACTGGCAACCTGGACTACAAAGCGTAAGTCGATAGCCTGAAAAAACGAACGGTTGTTGGCTTTGTCCCATAACTTGATTTTATACAGTACTTGCATTGAGTAGAGTAGAGGGAGTGCCTCGTCAACACGTGCATGACCGTTGTCTCACTTACTGGTGGGTCCCAGGTCTGCGATCTCAATCTCTCTTCTCTCCATCGTCTAACCTTTGCACGGGCACACACGAAGAGCGGCGCTAGCTTGCCGTGGTGTTATTACAACTAAAAAAGCTTGGAAAATAGAAGAATCGCCTAGAACAAGAGACGTTGTGGCTAGTCGAGACGGAGCTATACACATCTATCCTCCGTGCCACGTTTGCATGATGAAGCTGCGTGGCTAGTGGGGTGTTTTCGACCGAGTGGCTGGGTCCCGAGGTCGAACCATAGGTACTACGTTTGATATAGTATATTTTTACACACACATTTTTCCGCCGTGCCGAGACATGGCACACCCTACCGTGCGTTTTCTGGGTCCTCATTGGTCGTAGCGCTGAAGCAAGTAAATGAGTCATCAAATCACGAAAGACCACCTTTCCCACCGAGTACATCAGTGAAGCACGGTGGCTAGCTAGTTGGGCTAGTTCGACTGATTAGCTAGGCCGCTGCCACATTTGTTTTTTCACCCCTTTTTTATCTACTTGCCGGCAGGTAAATTTAAATATCCACCGCGGCGTTGCTCTGGTGTTTGGGTGTGGCAGGATTTTTAATTTTTTGATTGACGGGAGCAGGCGCGGCAGGATTTTTAATTTTTTGATTGACGGGAGCAGGCGCGGCAGCAATTAGTCACGATGACTCCGCCTGTAAAAACCCACTGCTCCCTGATGTGAGAAGTCGTCGACTGGTGTTTTACCGTGGTGAAAACCAAAAGATTCCCCGCTCCCTCCGCCTTCCCGTAGATTGCATTGCCTTTCAGCCGTTTCGCCCCCTTTGCTTCCTCTCCCCATTGCTTCTACCTGGTGCCATGGCGGCGCAGCAGATCACGGAGTCCGAGGTGAGGCGCCTGACACAGGAGCTCCATGCCAAGGATGCGGAGCTCAGGGCCAAGGACGTGGAGCTCCGTGAGCTCAAGGAGGAGAGGAGTGCCATGCTCCTCCGTTATGTGCGGGAGTTCACGGAGCTTCAAAAGCGGCAGGCGTCCACCACAAAGATGCTCGAGGCGTCGGCGGCGTTGCTGCAGAAAGCGGGAGATACGATAGGCCGTCAGGGGAGCCGGCTGGAGCGCGAGCGGGCCGATCGTGACGAGGTCCAGGATCGCCTCAGCCACTTGGTGAACCAAGTTGCCACGCACGTGTTGCGGCTGCGCGATGCCTACCGTCGTGCCAGCGCGACGATGCCGGCCGTCGGGCTAAACCCGTTCGACCACCCGGTCGACTTCAACGAGCTGCGGCTTCCTGACCTGGTCTCCTTCTTCACCTATATCTCCGAGGAGCTGAGCCGTCTCCGCGCGATGGTGGGGGCTGAGCTGGACAAGGAGGGGTTGCGGGCTGCCGTCGCCGTTGCGGGCGAATCCTTTCAGGGCTCCGTCACCGGAATCCATTCGTGCCATTGGACGCCGTCTTTGACGAGCTGGCTCCCGTCGACCGGGAGCGGGCTCTGCGGGCGGTTGCACCCTGCATCACCAACGTCGTGCGCCTCGAGAAGCAGAGGGACTTCGGTGGTGTTTAGGCGCCCTCTGCATGGGCATGTCCATGTCTCGGTGCAACATGACCGTTGGATCAAACTCAGACGGTGCAGATCAGTCACTGTAGCACAAAGCGTGTGGGTGTGTTTGGTTGCATTCTCATCTCAATATAGTTGTTTCCTCTTCGTGTATTTTTGTCAACCTACTAGTGTGGACTCATGCACCCTTCATGCACTCTGCCAAACACCCAAAAGTGGGTCGAGAAGGGAACTTTTGCTCCCATCCCGTGCACCCTTCATACACCCTGCCTAACACTATTCGTGCTTCATATGGTTCATGTTTCGTGGAGTACTGTAGCACCGTACTCTCCGTGCGCTGTGGACCTAGTTCTGTTAACATTGATCTCACCGTTCATTCTCGACCGGACAGTCGAAAAAGCGGTACTATGTTACATATAGGAGTAGTTGACATGCGCACAACATCATTTGTTATCGTCATATCTTACTACACTAGCAACAAGATTGTGTAGTACTGACGTATGAACCACTGCACATGCCTAGTAGTAGGAGCATTGTGTATGTTCAAGTGGCTGCCGTGTTTCGCACTCCTCCGTCGTAAGAGTGGAAACGCTTGCTGTAATCATTTTTTTCTTCAAAAAAATAGTGGACACGCTCTACCGTGCGGATCCTCCTCCAGCCATGCACTAAATTACTCACTTTCGCCGACGTGTGGGACAGCCAGCACCTGGGTCCACCAGCCATGCACTAAATTACTCCGTAGTAGAGTGACGGTAGACTACCCCGATTGAACTGCCGCAGTAATGCCCAATGAGCCGTCAAATCACAAAACCCCCTCCTTTCCAGCAGAAAGTTGGACGGGCGAAGAAACCATCATTTCACTCTTCTCTCTCGGCTTCCTCTCTTGAAGAAAACCCCCACTCGCTTCGCTTCTCCCTCATTTCGTTCCTCCTTTCACTCTTCTCTCTCAGCTTCCTCTCTTGGATGGACGCCGGAGCACCGGCCGACGTGATGTCTATGACTCTGGCCAAAACCGTCGAGGCTCATGGTACGAAGAAGCACAAGCACCCCACCGAGACAACCGCAGATAAGCTCAAAGCCATCGCCCTATCCAAGCCCCCCTCTCCAGGATCCCTCATTAAGCAAGTCCAGGTAATGTCTCTTGTTGACGATCTTTTTCTCGATCTTGATCGTGTTTTTTCATCTAACACGCAGTACTAGTACTGGTAGTACAACTTTCTGGGTGATCTTGCATGTGATTTTAGTGTGCCAAATGACGGTTCTAAATTCCTCTTTTGACCAAAACATGCGAGAGGTTGACACTGATTTCTTATAGATTACTTTCAACTACTCCCTCTGTCCAAAATTTCTTGTCTTAGATTTGTCTAGATACGGATGTATCTAATACTAAAATGTGACTTGATACATCCATATCTAGACAAATCTAAGACAAGAATTTTGGGATGGAGGGAGTACTTTATGAACATCAATGCTACCTTTTAAGAGGGTATATTTGCCTCAGTAACTTGTGTTATGGATATTGCATGTAATCCCTCTGCTCTCATGCCTTTGAAGACATGTTCTAGTGTCTTTGTTCACTCATTTCTGTGCATATATGTAGTCATATATGGAGTATAATATAGAAAATCATCTTATATTTCTGAACGGAGGTAGTAATAAAATATGGTTTCTGTTTGAATTAGAACCAGGTCCGCGGTGGAAATGAAGTT
Source organism: Triticum aestivum (assembly GCF_018294505.1). Classification (NCBI taxonomy): domain Eukaryota; kingdom Viridiplantae; phylum Streptophyta; class Magnoliopsida; order Poales; family Poaceae; genus Triticum; species Triticum aestivum. Next base: position 573,317,496 of record NC_057809.1, on the reverse strand, counting down.
CTCAAAGTCATGCCGTGTGAACTGGAAGACCTGATGATGAGTTCTACTGCTAAACTATCCAGTTGTTCTGTCCTTGTCGCCACGTGTCCTGAACTAGTGTTTTCCTGTAGCATTGTTGTCAGGCGTGTTCTCGAGGTTGTACTTGACCACAACAATTTCCTGGCTGTGCCTTCGATTACGAAGGGTGTGGTTCTTGTAAAGCTTCCCAACAAATCTGATGCGGCCTGTCTTCATCATCATGTTTATGAGTGGAAGGACCACTCTGTTAGGTTCTCCAAGGTTGACAAGATGGTGATGGTGCATGTAGACATCTCACGCGAAGTCCATGGCCTAGTCAGTTATGCGGGGTTCATCCCATATGTCGGTGGCAAGAAATAGTCTGCAGAGTTTAGTTAGTGCAACTTTGTTTGTTTGTAGTAAGTACTATTGTTCAGTACTTGATTTGTGTTTGTGAACCCTATATTGTTTATTAGTACTGCTGCTTTTGGTGTGTGGTCAGTCCTGAGAACGGTCTATGTTAATGTCTGTCCACTCAATTTAGTCTATATATTTTGAAGTATCCAGATCATATTTTTTGTGAGGACGGTTTATCAATTATGGTTACACTCCAATATCTGTATGCATTGCAGGGTTTATCTCACCCACCAGGATTTCCAGTCCCATGGATGTTCGGTCCATATGATTTGTCACGACCTTTGGACTATCCTGCTTTTGGGAGTAGGCGGGGCCCCTGCATGCCACGCGTAGTTGGCCGATCAATCTTCTGTTTAGTACTTCAACATAGTGATTTCCTGGTAAGGATTCACTTGTGTCACATCAAGTAAATCTTATTGATTTACTGTCTAAATCTTATTGATTTAATGTCATGTTTTCTTTCTTTTCCTGCAATTTTATGATGCAGGTTTTGCCATGTGACATTCATCATAGAATAAACCGTTTGGTTTGCTCTACGATGGCTATTTTTGCAGGTTTCACTTCTTATGTCGTGTCAGTAACGAAGGCACTGTCCATCACTTATATTACTGGAAAAAATTGGATCAGTCTGTTGTCTGAGTACAAGCTAAATCCCTATGATGAACAGAAGTTTGGTTCAACAAAAATGCCACAATTAGTCCTTCTCGCGTTTAAAAGAAATGAAGAAAAAAACTGGATCACAGTCACGGATCCTAGTCAAGTTAGAAAGCTGATCATAGCAGACCAGACACGATCGCCACTGTCTCGCACAGATCGAGCAACGGCAGTTGCTCTAGCACTGACAGCGGCAGCAGCTCAGTCTGATCCAGTTGAGGATTGGGCACCAACCACGTCAGCGGATCAGTCTGATCTACCGAAGGATCGGGCATTGACACCGGCACCTGCTCTGATGCCGGCACAAGCTCTACAAGGAGCACCATATCTGGCAGCAGCGGCGGCTTCGGCACCTGCACCAACACTTGCACTTGCATCTGCTCCGGCCCGTGCAGTTGCACCAGCAATAGACTGGGCTGCAGTTCGCACTTCATATACCAAAGTCCTTACAAAAACCGACATGTCCACCTTCTTGGTAAGCATTGGCCGCCCAAGTGCTTCGTTCTTTTTTCTTTCCATGTTGTTTCACACCCTGTTCAAGAATTCGTCCGATTAACCAGTTAACTTGTCGATTAATCCCTACTCGTAGGGTCACCGAGTAGCCGATAAACCGATAAATCGTCCGATTAATTGATTAAAGGGCCGATTAACTTGCTGATTAGCCTATTAATCCCCTACTCGCCAGCCGACCGAGCAGCTACCAGTTAACGATTTCCTCAACAATTGTTTCACATGATTCACTGTGTTGATCTAATTGTTTGGGTATGTCTTCTTATTTGCAAACAGAGAATTCCTAGAGCAACAAGGGAGTCGTTCAACAATCCGGGCGACCGCGGCCAAGTTTCTCGTACCATGCGCATCCTTGGTGTGAATGAACCTGCTCAATATACCGTAAGTACAAAGGATGGTCGCATGATGATTGATGCTAAAGGATGGTCAAGGTTCAAATCTAAATCATATCTTGAAGTAGGGGATGATGTCAAAATCGAACTTTCTCTGCAAGGAGAGCTGGTGCAAATCAACTTTGAAATTCTTCAGTAGTAGCACGCAATTGCCGAACTGATCTATTCTCTGAGAGATTTTGATGTAATAATCTGGCATGGTGAAACAAGTGTCATGTGTGTATAAGTAGCACGACAGTATTATTTATCACATGGTATATCGTTGATAGAATTGCAACTCAGATTGCTGGTTAGGAACTGTCGTTCGATTTCATTCCAACAGTTGTTGTGCTTTATTCAATTTTGTGTATTCGCCTTGCGGCAGCATCTAAAACCAGCGCAGTACCGATCGCTTGTAATATGAAAAGCGCTGAGGTAGAACACATAGGCCCCCAAACATGCAGGGTCGGCCTGCGGCCCAAAGTCCAGAACCGTGAGCCTATCTGAGTATTATATTCTCAGCTGAACCCCCATAAAAAAAGCTGAACCCCCATAATGCCCGTGCATTGTGGAGGGAGTATATTTCTCGGCAAGGTGAGCCTGTGATATAAAAGATTTGTATATTTCTTTACAGAGGGAGTATCTCTCTGTCAAAAAATATATTTATGTGTAACTAGTTACTCTTGTCTTTCTACTTCCTTTCGCTGATATGTGGGGCAACCGGCAATGGGGTCCACGTGCCATATGCACAAATTAGAGTGCACAACTTCATGGTAGACACACCCCGGTCGTAGCGCCGCAGTAATGCCCAATGAGCCGTCAAATCACAACCCCCCTGTTGACACCTGATTTTGGCAAGATACAGATTGCAATGAAGATGGTCTCGAGTGAACGGGTTTTCAGCATGAAAAGATTCACGTCGCCGAGTGGAACCACTTTGATGTTTTGGTTATATTCATTCGACTTTATCTTACGGACCGAAACTATACTCCGAGTGGCATAATTCAATGTTCCGACTGGTTTTTGGCCAATCACGGCTTCAAGATAACCTCGGATGAAGGAGCATTCTTAAGTAATTTTCTTCGTCTCATCGAGGCAATCGATTTTGATATATAGATCATCTCAATCCGAGTTCATATGCAAAAGTTAGAGGCAATACACTGCAGACCGAACCTCAACGGAAATATGGCGCGAGGTGCCACACACTTGTCTCATGGGTTGCGCGAGTAACTCGGCCATCAAGACGGCCTTGAATCGAAAAACCTTCAACACAGAAAAGTTTCGTCTCGTCGAGCCGATCGATTTTCATATATAATTCGTCTCAATCCGAGGTTGTATGAGGCCCGGAGAGATAAATCAAGATCGGGCTATGTTTTCAGTCGGAAATCCGAGTGAAAAGTTTACCATCCGAGTGAAAGTTTACGGTCGAGTGAAAATTTACCGGTCGAGTGAAAGTTTGCTGACCGAATGAACTTATTATTATCCAAGTGGAAATATAGTCATCCGAGTGGAAATATGATCATCCGAGTAAAATTGTCGTCCAGGTGAAAATATTCCGAGTGAAAAGATTACCATCGGGACGAAAACTTGCCGATTGAATAAGATAGTGCCTTCCGAGTGGAAATATAGTCATCCAAGTGGAAATATAGTCATCCGAGTGGAAATATAGTCATCCGAGTGAAAGATTGTCTTCCGAGTGAAAAAGTCCAGTCGGACGATCCGAGTGAGAGTATCTAATATCCGAGTGGAGAGCTCAAGTCCGAGTGAAATTGAACATGTGCTCGAAAGTTTATCAAAATGACCTTGGATGAAGAAGTGTTCAATACAGAAGTTGTGCGTATCATCAAGACGGTAAACTTTGATTTTGGAGTCATCATCATCAGAGATAATATATAGCCTACAAATTCACTACGAGACTCGGATAATCCAATCTACTGCAAGACCGAGTCCGACTGGAAGATAAAGATGACCCTGAAAAGTATTCAAGATGGCTTTATTTGAAAAAGTGATCAACATGAGAGTTGTTCGTATCGTCGAGGCGCAAAAGTTTGATATTTGGGCCGTCTCAATCGGAGATCATATGCAAGCCCGGCGGCCCGCGCAAGAAGGAAGATAGAGTTTGGGCCAGATTTAGACTGAATCCGAGTGGGAATAGAATTAGGACTCTAGGACGTGAATTGATGTAATTTTTCTTGTAAGGAAAGCTTAGATGAATCCTTTACTTGTAAGGGAACTCCAGCCACCTCTTATATATGTTGGGGGTGACGGCCGATTGAACAACACACAATCGAACAAATCAATATACTACTTTTTCATCTATGTTTTATCTCTCCATCGTTTTTCTATCTTGTTCTTCGTTGTTCTTCGTGTTTGAGAGCTGCGAATCCCGAGGCTCTAGGGGCGAGCGAATCGACCTAGGGCAGCCCATAGCCGCCACACTCCCTGATGGGGTCCCTCCCGGGGGTGTGGGGTTTTCGGGTCTGCAAAAGCGCCTGTCGACTGTCTTGCGTATCGCGCTGTCGGTCAGGTCTCCTCCGACGTGAGCTGCGGTGCATCACCCCCGGCGTCGAGGGTACACGTGACGTGTTCGTGTGTCAACACACTTTTTGGCGACTCCGCTGGGGAACAAAGATCAATCATCATCATCCACCATGTCCGATCTTCCCAAGCCATCCGAGGTAAATGCCGATAACATCATTAAGCCCAGTCTTGATGAGATATCGGCCAATCATCGCCAAGTCTATGAGGAGTACAAGAAGGCGCGTGAGGAGAAGGACCTGCAGGAGTTCCTTGCAAAATTCAAGAAAGATCGCCAAGGAAACATCACTCCGATTGAAGAAATCAAGTTCCCTCCTCTTCAAACTGAACATGTTAAACCCTCTGTAAGTACTGCCTTTTCTCCTGAGCAGTGGGCTGAGATTGAAAGTCATATTGCTGATGGTAACAATCTAGTCTATCAAACTTTTATAGAAAATACTAATGCTCAAAAGAATATATCTCAATCGTCTAGTGGTAATAATGGTGTAGCTGCTAGTGTGCAAAACCCTAATCTGGCTTTACCTATTGCATCGGCGCCTCCCGTGCCGATGACTTATTATCCTACCCAAACAAATCATATTGTGGCTACACCCATTAATCCTATTATGAGCATGACAGGTTCGGTGGCAACACCGAACCAAACTCTACCTACAGCTACAACCACTTGACCACTACCAAATTATGGGTCGACATACATGCCACAATTCCTACCTACAACTAGTAACCATACTCTTCCTATGTCACTGCCACAAGCTTCATCGTCCACTAAGGATGATGGTCTAGCTAATCTTAGAGAGGAGATGGCTAAGATGCTTAAAGAGAATTTTGGAGTTGAGTTACCTCGGAATCGGATTTACCAAAAGCCGTACCCCGAGTACTTTGATGCCATCCAGTGCCCTCCGGGATATAAGATTCCAGATTTTGTTAAGTTCAATGGAGAGGGCACAAAAACCACATGGGAGCATGTTAGTCAATACTTAGCACAACTAGGTGAAGCAGGCTCACTAAATGAATTGAAAGTGCGTTTGTTTCCTTTATCTTTAACTGCTACTGCATTTTCATGGTTTTCTTCTTTACCACATGGTTCCATTCGGGTTTGGTCGCAGCTAGAGCAGAAATTTCATGATCACTTTTATAGCGGCGACAATGAACTCAAGTTATCACATCTAACATCGGTTAAACAGAAGCATGATGAATCGGTCTCCGATTACGTCAAGAGATTCAGAGAAACAAAAAACCGGTGTTTTAGTTTGGTGATAACTGAGAGAGACTTGGCAGACCTAGTGCTGAGTGGTTTGAGAACTCCCATTAGAGAAAAGCTAGAAGGTTATGAGTTCTTAAATATCAACCAAGTCTTACAAAGGGCTTTGGCTCAGGAATGCCGAAGCAAAGATCTCAAAGAAGTGCATAGATACAAAGCCGATCGTCCAAAGATGAATATGGTGGAATATGATAGTGATCACTCGGACGATGAGGGTGATGTTTTTGCTACTGAATTTGTTTGGCCATCTAAGGCCAAACCCTTTACTTGCAATGATCTGAAACCGATTCATAAGAATCGTGATGAAGAGATGAAGTTTACTTTTAACATTGCTAAGTGTGATAGAATATTTGATGCTTTGCTGCAGGCTAAGATTATTAGAATATCTCATACTTTACCGCCATTTGAAGAGCTAAAACGGCGTGCTTATTGCAAATATCATAATTCTTTTTCTCATGCTACTAACGATTGCAATGTTTTTCGACGACAGATACAATCGGCCATTAATGACGGACGATTGAACTTTTTTGAGATGCAAGTTGATAAACAGCCTTTTCCAATGAATACTATGGCTTTGGAGGGGAAGAAGCTACTCATTCGGCCGGAGGTAGCCGAATCTGCTAATAAAGCTAATGTCATTGTTGGTGAGCCCAGGAAAGACAAGGAGGATAACAAGGTCTTGGGGAGACAGGTTGTGCTTGGTAAGCAACCCGATGGCAAGGAAGTGATCAAAATCACCATCAAGAATCCTACACTCGGGGGGCAACTGCAAGTGCAAGAAAATGCTCGTGTGAGATTTGTCAAGCCCAAGAGTCCAGAAATTGGCAAGTCGAAAAGGAATGAAGTTAAAGTACGGCGCAAGAGGATCAAGCCAACTTTTGATATGTTGTTGTCCAAGTACACCAACCCGTCGGCCGGTTCTAGCATTAATCGGCCGACTCATCTGAAGCGACCAAGGTCACCATCAGTTGATATGTTCAGTCAGTATATGAAACCGAGTGGACCAAGGGTGTCGTTTCCAGAAGAGCATACGCAATCTGTTTGGGATCGACTTGACTATTCATATAGAGGCCGACTGAACATCGGTAACTATCGGTCGGCTGGTCAAAACATGCGACCGGATGGAAATTATCCGAGTGTAAGAATGCACCCAGGTGGAAGCTATCCGAGTAAAAAAATGTGGCTGAGTAGATTCCATCCGACTGAATTCCATCCGAGTGATATCCATCCGAGTGGATTCCATCAGAGTAAAAAAGGTGCGCCCGAGTGGAAATTTCATGCATCTGGAAAGTCGAAAAGAATGGCGTGTTAAATCACCAAGTGTTGCAGCAGTTGAGTCGGGAAAAGGCAAGGAGAAAATGGATGTCAACTCACTTATCTTGGGCACCGAAACATTCACCATACAGTAGCCGATTGTGCGTAGCAATCCGACTAAGCCAATACTTGCTATCGCGCCAAAGCACTCGGCTAATGACCATGAGGCAAGCACCAGCCAGGTAAAGGCGAGAGATGCTAAATACACTCAGCCAAAGTGGTGTCCTCCAGGGCTAACAAAGACACAAAAGAGGAAACTACAGAGGTTCAGGAGTCAAGAGATGGCAGAACAGGAGGCCAAGAAACAAAGGGATAAGTTGTTTGATGACACTCGACCCATGGTTCCACCAAAACAAGTATGGAGGCCTAAACAAATACAAGATACATCAACTTCTACATCTATCACAGCAATACCTACATCACCAAAGGAGGACGATGCAACAGGTATGACATCGTCTGCGACACTTCTTACTTCTCCTTCACTCGGACAAATTTCAGAATCTGTGGATGCACTCGAGGAGGAGGCTGATATGTTGGACTATGAGTCTACGCCGGTTCATGAAGGTATGGATATCAATATGGTGTATTACTTACCTGCTGAGTTTCATGCTGTAGACGAAGAAGGGGAGGTGGCTCAGCTAGATTTTGGCCCTAAAAACGCAATATTCGAGAAACCAAAAGAACCAGTAGTGCATCTGAAACCATTATATCTCAGAGGTCATATCAATGGGTCGCCGCTCACTCGGATGCTTGTTGATGGTGGTGCTGTGATAAATCTTATGCCCTATTCGGTCTTCAAGAAATTGGGTTTGCCTGATGAAGAATTGATCAAGACCAATATGGTGCTCAACGGGTTTGAAGGCAAAGAGAAAACTGAAGCCAAAGGTGTAATGTATGTGGAGCTTACAGTCGGAAGCAAAACTTTGGCTACTGCATTCTTTGTCGCTGAGGTGCAAGGTAACTACAACGTCATACTAGGTCACGATTGGGTTCATGCAAACCAGTGCGTGCCATCCACTATGCACCAGTTTTTGATTCAGTGGGTTGATGATGAAGTGGAAGTTATTCATGCGGATAACTCGGCCTGTGTTGCTTTGGCCGATGCATCGGTGGATTGGCAACATCCCAACGCTACTTGCTTGATGGGACGTGACTTATCGGAATTTGATTTTCTCAACGCGACCAAGAATGGTTTTGTGCCCGTCTCTTTAAATCTGAGTGGATGCAATCGGCTCCAAGGTATGATATGTTTAAATGGATCCTAATTCCGAGTGGTTACAAAAACATCTTGTAAAGTATTGATCCAATGAGAACGATATGTATGAGTCTATAGAGGAGTTGGATGACATGGATAAACTTGGACAAGGTTTTACATCGGCCGATCCGTTTGAAGAGGTAGATATTGGAGATGGTTCAGTCACTCGACCGACATTTATAAACAAAAATTTAAAAGCCGATTGTAAGGCTAAGTTAATCGAGCTACTGAAAGAATATGTTTGTTGCTTTGCATGGGAATATCATGAGATGCCAGGGTTAAGCTGAGAGTTAGTGGAGCATCGGTTGCCTATAAAGGCCGGTTTTATACCTTATAAACAGTCGGCCAGAAAATTTAATCCGAAAACATATGACCGGATCAAGGAAGAGATCAGTCGACTGCTTGAAGCTAATTTCATTCAACCTTGCAGGTATGCCGAGTGGATTTCTAACATTGTCCCAGTAGAGAAGAAAGGATCTGGCAAGTTGAGGGTGTGCATTGATTTCAGAGATTTGAATAGGGCTACACCCAAAGATGAGTATCCTATGCCAATAGCCGATATGCTTATTAATGATGCTTCTGGACATAAGGTTATTAGCTTTCTAGATGGTAATGCCGGATACAATCAAATTTTTATGGCCGAAGAGGACATGTACAAGACAGCTTTTTGATGCCCTGGTTTCCTTGGTTTATTCGAGTGGACAATGATGACATTCAGATTAAAAAATGCTGGCGCCACATATCAAAGCGCTATGAATTTGATTTTTCATGATTTACTCGGTGTCATACTTGAAGTTTATATTGATGATATTGTTGTCAAATCGGATGCTTTTGAATCTCACTTGGCTGATTTGCGTTTAGCTTTTGAAAGAATGAAAAAGTATGGATTGGAAATGAATCCTTTGAAGTGTGCTTTCGGCGTGTCAGCTGGCAAGTTTTTGGGTTTCATTATTCATGAAGATGGTATAGAGATTGATCCCAAAAAGATAGAGGCTATACAGAAAGTGGAGGCTCCAACATGCAAGAGAGATATGCAAAAGTTCCTTGGCAAGGTCAATTATTTGAGAAGGTTCATAGCTAATCTATCAGGGAAAGTTGATGCATTTACTCCTATCCTTCGGTTAAAGAATGATGCTGATTTCACTTGGGGGCAAAACAGCAAGAAGCATTTGATATGATCAAGAATTATTTGTGCACTCCTCCGGTGATGAAAGCACCCAAGCATAGGGACCCTTCAGACTTTACATTGCAGCAGAGGAAGGAGTTATTGATGATGTTCTACCTCAAGAGACCGAAGGAAAAGAGCATGCCATCACTTATTTGAGCCGCCGCTTATTGGACGCAGAGACAAGGTATACATTTATTGAGAAATTATGTCTATGCTTATATTATGCTTGCACAAAAATGAGACATTATTTAGTGCTGAGTGTTTGTGTAGTAGCTTGTCAAACCGATGTCATTAAATACATGTTGCATAGGCCAATTCTTAGTGGTAGAATTGGCAAGTGGGTGTATGCTTTGATTGAATATGATTTGGCTTATGAATCTCTAAAATCCATGAAAGGCCAAATTGTTGCTAATTTCATTGTTGAACATCGGATTAATAACAAGCATGATGTTGATATGAACCTTGTTTCATTAGTACCATGGAGGTTATACTTTGATGGTTCAGTTTGTAGCAATGGCCAAGGTGTTGGTATTGTTTATATATCTCCTCATGGTGCTGTTTTTGAAGCCTCATGCCGCTTAGAATATTTTTGCACAAACAATCAAGCCGAATATGAAGCATTGTTATTCGGCCTAGAGATGTTACTTGCTATAGGTGTTACACATATTAAGGCTTATGGTGATTCGTTACTAGTGGTGCAGCAAATATCCAAAGTCTTTCAGTGTTTGGACGAATCACTTAATGTTTATCTTGATAAATGTCTAGATATAATCTCTACTTTGGATTGTTTTAGCATTGCACATATATCTAGACATGACAACTGGAGAACAAATGAGTTGGAACAGCAAGCATCTGGATACCATGTTGATCATGGCATGTTTCATATTTCTCAAAGACTAATGTCTTGTCTTACCAGTATAGAAGAGGCCGAACCAGAACCCACTGATTCGATCATTAACAAAAAATCTAGTGCAGGTGAAAATCCCGACTGGAGGAAGCCCATTGTTGATTACTTGTGCAATCCGAGTGAAAGGGTGGACAGGGCTGTTCGGCGTATGGCTTTCAAGTATACAATGAGAGATGATGGTCTTTATCGCCGAACAGTCGATGATGCTCTTCTAAAGTGTTTGGATGAGGACCAGGCAAGAGTTGCTATGGGAGAGGTACATGAAGGCATTTGTGGCACTCACCAGTCGGCTCCCAAGATGAAATGGTTATTGCGACGTGCTGGGTTTTATTGGCCGACTATGATTAATGATTGCTTCAGATATTATAAAGGGTGCGAAGCTTGTCAAAAATTTGGTGATATTCAATTGGCTCCTGCTGCTATGTTGCATCCTGTTATCAAGCCGTGGCCTTTCAGAGGATGGAGTTTAGACTTTATTGGGCAAATTCATCCATCTTCCTCAAAGGGGCATCGGTTCGTATTGGTGGCAACTGATTATTTCACTAAATGGTCTGAAGCAGTACCTCTCAAGAACATGACACATACAGAGGTAATTCAATTCATAGCCGAGCACATTATTCATAGATTCGGTATTCCTCAAACGTTAACAACAGATCAAGGTTCATCTTTCATGTCACACCAAGTCAGAGAGTTTGCCGGATCTTATAACATAAAGTTGCTCAATTCCTCTCCATATTATGCCCAAGCTAATGGACAAGCTGAGTCTAGCAATAAAATTTTAATCAAACTCATCAAGAAAAAGATTGAAGATAATCCAAGGAGATGGCATGAGTTGTTGTCTGAAGCTTTGTGGGCACATAGAATTTCAAGGCATGGTGCTACGAAGGTGACCCCATATGAGCTAGTATATGGTCAAGAGGCCGTTTTACCAGTGGAAGTAAATTTGAATGCTTTAAGAATAGCCAAACAAAATGATTTATCGGCAGTAGACTTTTATAACTTGATGATGGACAATATTGATGAGGTTGCCGATAAACGTTTGGTTGCTTTGAAGTCCATAGAGAGAGACAAGTTGAGGGTTGCAAGAGCTTACAATAAGAAATTTAAGTTGAAGAATTTTCAAGTTGGTGATCTCATCTGGAAAGTGATTCTGCCGATTGGTTCAAGAGATAGAAAATTCGGGAAGTGGTCTCCAAGTTGGGAAGGTCCTTTTAAAATTACAAGAGTTGTTCCCGGAAATTCATATTTGGTGGAATCAATACAAGGGGCATTGTTACCTCGAGCTCTCAATGGCAAATATTTGAAGAAGTACCACCCGAGTGTGTGGCAGGAAGCCTAAGTAGGCAATGGCCGATATACGATTATCGCCCTTAGCACAAACATGGCCGATATATAATTATCGCCCTGAGAAAATAAATGGCCGATGGAGTGTTGATATCGTCCTTAGAACAAACACTATGCATATTATTTTTCGGCGTGCAAGCTTTGCTGAAAAACAGGGGGGCATGTGTTGACACCTGATTTTGGCAAGATACAGATTGCAATGAAGATGGTCTCGAGTGAATGGATTTTCAGCATGAAAAGATTCACATCGCCGAGTGGAACCACTTTGATGTTTCGGTTATATTCATTCGACTTTATCTTACGGACCGAAACTATACTCCGAGTGGCATAATTCAATGTTCCGAGTGGTTTTTGGCCAATCACGTCTTCAAGATGACCTCGGATGAAGGAGCATTCTTAAGTAATTGTCTTCGTCTCGTCGAGGCAATCGATTTTGATATATAGATCATCTCAATCCAAGTTCATATGCAAAAGTTAGAGGCAATACACTACAGACCGAACCTCAACGGAAATATGGCGCGAGGTGCCAGACACTTGTCTAATGGGTTGCGCGAGTAATTCGGCCATCAAGACGGCCTTGAATCGAAAAACCTTCAACACAGAAAAGTTTTGTCTCGTCGAGGCGATCTATTTTCATATATAATTTGTCTCAATCCGAGGTCGTATGAGGCCTGGAGAGACAAATCAAGATCGGGCTATGTTTTCAGTCGGAAATCCGAGTGAAAAGTTTACCATCCGAGTGAAAGTTTACGGTCAAGTGAAAATTTACCGGTCGAGTGAAAGTTTGCTGACCGAATGAACTTATTATTATCCAAGTGGAAATATAGTCATCTGAGTGGAAATATGATCATCCGAGTAAAATTGTCGTCCAGGTGAAAATATTCCGAGTGAAAAGATTACCATCGGGACGAAAACTTGCCGATTGAATAAGATAGTTCCTTCCGAGTGGAAATATAGTCATCCGAGTGGAAATATAGTCATCCGAGTGAAAGATTGTCTTCCGAGTGAAAAAGTCCAGTCGGACGATCCGAGTGAAAGTATCTAATATCCGAGTGGATGAGCTCAAGTCCGAGTGAAATTGAACATGTGCTCGAAAGTTTATCAAAATGACCTTGGATGAAGAAGTGTTCAATACAGAAGTTGTGCGTATCATCAAGACGGTAAACTTTGATTTTGGATTCATCATCATCAGAGATAATATATAGCCTACAAATTCACCACGAGACTCGGATAATCCAGTCTACTGCAAGACCGAGTCCGACTGGAAGATAAAGATGACCTCGAAAAGTATTCAAGATGGCTTTATTTGAAAAAGTGATCAACATGAGAGTTGTTCGTATCGTCGAGGCGCACAAGTTTGATATTTGGGCCGTCTCGATCGGAGATCATATGCAAGCCCAGCGGCCCGCACAAGAAGGAAGATAGAGTTTGGGCCAGATTCAGACTGAATCCGAGTGGGAATAGAATTAGGACTCTAGAACGTGAATTGATGCAATTTTTCTTGTAAGGAAAGCCTAGATGAATCCTTTACTTGTACGGGAAGTCCAGCCGCCTCTTATATATGTTGGGGGTGATGGCCGATTGAACAACACACAATCGAACAAATCAATATACTACTTTTTCATCTACGTTTTATCTCTCCACCGTTTTTCTATCTCGTTCTTCGCTGTTCTTCGTGTTTGAGAGATGTGAATCCCGAGGCTCTAGGGGCGAGCGAATCGACCTAGGGCAGCCCATAGCCACCGCACTCCCTGACGGGGTCCCTCCGGGGGGTGTGGGGTTTTCGGGTCTGCAAAAGCGCCCGTCGACTGTCTTGCGTATCGCGTTGTCGGTCGGGTCTCCTTCGACGTGAGTTGCGGTGCATCACCCCCGGTGTCGAGGGTACACGTGACGTGTTCGTGTGTCAACACCCCCCTTTCCAGCTTTAGCAGTAAGCTGGACGGACGAAGCGTCAATATTTCACTGGGCCTGAATCCCCTTCTCCCTCGTCTGCTTGTTAAGAGAAAAACCCCTTCTCGGCGATTGCATAGGGTTTTCTCATGGAGAACCAGGTACGAATTCTTCATCCATCCCCGATAAATCCAAGTCCCTTGGTCGCAGGTAATCCTAGGATGGCAGTCGCCGCCGTTGATGCATTTTTCTTCCTACTGAATCTAGTGTGTTTCATTTGTAGTGCCCAAAGTGCGAGTACCCTATAGGTTTCTGCGCCCTCGGCGAGACGCCACACTTGTTCCTTCTCATCCTAACACAGCATTTTAAAATGTGCACAGTATGTTCCTAGAATCCTCTTTTCTATCCGGGAGGGTGGGTTTTTTTTGAACATGTTGTGTTCTCATATTTTATTTCCTGCAATGTATTATTTGCTCTGCCAGAACACATGTACTCAAGATGCTCGGCCTTGCCATAACTGAATACACTAGTTTAATGGTCACAGTGAAGACAAACCATGGATATAAGTTCCGAGTTGGGTTCATGAACCAAGAAGATCGCTGTTTTTTTATGGCCGAACTTGGATAAACTTTCTCAAGTGTTACGGACTGAAAGTTGGCGCACGAATGTTGATGGAAATAGCAGAACCTGGTCTCATCTTCACTGCGATCTTCCACCCCGACGTCGTTCCAATTGTTCATCCATGTTAGTTTTATATTTGGTTCTTGCTTGTTGCCTCAATTACTTCTTAATCCACCTATTCTGTCTAACTAATCACAATTTAACTTTAGAAGTAGCAACGAAACTGTCACGAAGATGCTACTTCTAACTAATATTTTCTTATAATTGGTGGCATGTGTAGGTTTTTTAGAGTTAAGTAGTCTGCTCATTTTTTACTCTGTAATAACTCGGCTGTTACTAATGGCACTGAAGTTGACTGGATCGACATCCACAAGTTCCTACACTTTATTGATTGTCTTGAGGTCCTTGTGGGGCGTTTCAATGGTGGAAGGCCACGTGGGATATGTGTGCCACTGCTGCACTCGTTGAATAGGTCCAACTGTGTCGAGAAACTTATGGTACGAGTTGTTTTCTATTATATATGTTGTTCATAAACTATTGCTTATACACAGTTTTACAGTTGTGATCTTCTTGAAACAGGAACTGCCAAGTTCTATTGTTCTTATATAGATGCCTGACCATGGTCGGGTCAGACTTGCGCTTGGTCACAACATGATGTTTATGTCGACCTACTCAATTCCCCTTGGAGGTGAAAAGATACTTATTCATGGGTAGTCTCAAATAATGAAGGCCCGTCCATCTTGGAGAATAGGACAGAAGATTATGTTCATGCTTTTCCATGGCTCTAAAGCGAATATCCTATTTATTGACCACGTTGCGAGATGAAGCCGCTTTCAGAAGGTTGTGGATGCGCGGGGTGGCACCTGGGCCTTGTCCTGGGGCTTGGCGGCCTCACCCTTGGTTAACTATAGGCAAAGTAGCACTGTTCGAGGTGTGCTTTGTACGGTTGAACCTGTATAAGTACTCATACTGCTTTCAGCTTTGGTTGTTAAGTGCCCCTGCTGGTTTCAGTTAAGGTTGTTAAGTACTAATGCTGCTTTTACAGTCTGTCATGTTTCTTTAGTCCTATCTTCCTCCAGTCGCCAAAACCAAACCAGCGCCGGCGGGGCCGCCTGCTTCTGCCTCCCACGGCTGGCTGCGCCTCAACGCACGCATCGCCGCCCCACTGTCTCCTAAATCGTTAAGGCCGACATCCTCCGCGCGCTTTGGTGCGCTCGCCGCGGCGCCGCCCTCTCGTGTTGTCAACATGGTCAACAAACAACAGGAATCGGCAGAAGTACGTGGAGAGGATGACAGTAGGGGCCCACCATGTCAGCGTATGGAAAAATAAAATGCTTCCTCCTAGTGTTTTCCTGACATCTGGGACCCACGGCATTATGAGCGTATATAGTCAATAGACAAGAGAACATCACAAGATCGGCTGACACCTGGGACGTAGCTACTCGAGCAGTATTTTTTTTGGTATTGTTGAGACGGACCAGGGTTTGAACTGGGCTGTGGCCCGTCTAGCCCAGGCTTATATTTTATGTTCACCATGTGACCAGCCCAGCTATTTTTTCTTTGTGAAAATGAGCCCAGTTTATTTTTTCTGAAGAATACCCAATCCAGGCCTACTTATTTTTCTACGCCCTGATGGGCTGCAACTCTTTCAAGACGCTTGCAAATCTTGAAAGTAATATGAAATGGGTTGTAAATATAAAAACAGATGACAAATTGGCAATTACTTTATAATTTCTGAATTTTTTCACATTTTCATATTCCTATTTCACTCGGCATTAACCTAATTTAAATATATCTTCAAAGTACTTTAAATCTGGCTCGACATTTCGGTATTATAAATAGTTTGGAACCCAAAAAAATATGCGAAATTGTCCCTGGCCAACAAAAAAAATGACTGCAATAAATTGCATAAGAAGTTGCCATGAGCTATATATAAATTATTAAAAAACAAGAGGGAGTGGTCTGACTTGTGGGCTTGTTTAGCTGATGCGTATGCAAGATTGTTTTAGTTATTATACACGTCAACAAACGATTCTAGCAAACATAACCGTTGGATGTCCATCCAACGACCGTCGTGTTTCTTCAATCTCTGATTTTCTTGCTCCAGCCGCCAAAGCAGCACCGGCGGGACCGCCTACTCCCGCCTCACGTGGCCGACTGTGCTGCCACGCAGGCCTCAGCGCCCCCTACTACTCTCACCGCTGGCCAGGGCATCCCTCTGCTCACCCACACCCCTTGTTATTCTGCGGCGACGGTAGCCTCACACCACAGTCGAACCGGTGAACCCCCGTACTCCTCTCCGCACGGGCTTCCACTGTCGCGTCTTCTCCGGTTCCGCGTTGTCCCCTTCCTAGGCCACGCCGTCATCCACCGCCGTGGTGCTCTCGGCGCGGCGTGGTCAATGTGGTCAATGACCGACTTCCGTCGGAAGAGTACTGTACGTGGAGAGGCTGACAGCTGGGTCCACGACAGCCGCAAGGAAGTGCCTCCTTATTACGCGGAAAATAATTATACCTCCACTGACAGCAGGGACCCACCGGACGGGCCACTAGTATTTCACAAAAAAACGTTTCCCCCTGACTGCTGGGACCCACAGGACGGGCCACCGTATTTCGTGAAAAAAAGGTTCCCCCCGCTGTCAGCTCGGACCCACCGGAAGTGCCTCCTTATTACGCACAAAAAAATGAATACCCCCTGCTAGCTGGGACCCACCTTGGTAGGAGGCTGACTTGTGGGCCTACTAAGTTGACTGGGACGGAGGCCTTTGTCAACTTTAGTCAATATATGAACGATTCTAGCTCCAGTGACCGTACGATGTCCATCCAACGGCTGTGGTGCTTCTTCAACCTCTGGTCTTCTTGCTCCAGCCGCCCAAAGCAGCGCCGGTCGTGCCGCCTGCTCCTGCTGCCCGTGGCCGGCTGTGATGCCGCGGAGGCCTCACCGCCCCCTACTACTCCCACCGCTGGCCAAGCCATCCCTCTACGCACCCACACCCCCTATTATTCTACGGCGACGGCAGCCTCACACCGCAGCTGAACGACTGAACCCTCGTACTCCTCTACGCGTGGGCATCCACTATCGTGTCTTCCCCAGCTCCGCGTTGTCCCATTCCTAGACCTCGCCGTCGTCCACCGCCCTGGTGCTCTCGGCGCGGCATGGTCAACGTGGTCAAGGAATGGCTTCCATCGGACGTGGACTGTACGTGGAGAGGCTGACAGCTGGGTCCACGGCCGCAGCAAGGAAGTGCCTTCTTATTACGCGCAAAATATTTATTCCTCCACCTGACAATAGGGACCCACCGGACGGGCCACCGTATTTCATGAAAAAAACATTTCCCCCTGACTGCTGCGACCCACCAGCTACATCTTCGCACGCAAGGAAGTGCGTCCGAAAAAAAACGATTCGCCCCCCTGCCTGCTGGGACCCACCAACTACATCTTCGCACGCAAGGAAGTGCGTCCGAAAAAAATGATTCGCCCCCCTGACTGCTGGGACCCACCAGCTACATCTTCGCACGCAAGGAAGTGCGTCCAGGCAAAAAAAACAAAACAATTCCCCCCTGACTGCTGGGACCCAGCAGCTACACCTTCGCACACAAGGAAGTGCGTTCGGGCAAAAAAAAATGATTCGCCCCCTGACTACTAGGACCCACCAGCTACATCTTTGCAGGCAAGGAAGTGCCTGACAGTCGGGACCCACCTGGTTGAAGCGTACGTAGCGTTGTCATTCTGGTCGCGAACGTGTACGTACATATATACTGGTCGATGTAGAGGCGCGCACGCGTCATAGTAGAGGCGCACACGTGTCGTAGTAGAGGCGCGTACATGTCGTAGAGGCGCGCACGTAGCATGTACAAGTACGTACAGCGGCCAGGATGCAAGAAAGAAAATACGGTCACGTACGTATATACGGGCAGGGTCTCGAACGCCTACTCGCGTATACGTACGGCCAGGGCTCGTGTACATGGCTGGGTCGGAATGGAGAAACAGCGTCGTCGTCGTGTTCATGGGGAGGCAACGGAACGCGTCGTGTTCATGGGGAGGCAACGGAATGGTCATGTTCATGGGGAGGCAACGGAATGCGTCGTGTTCATCGGGAGGCAACGGGACGCGTGAGAGCCAACCGGCTGGGTCAGAACGGAATGCGTGGTCGTGTTCATCGGGAGGGCTTGGACGGAACAGGCGATGGAAACGAGGCCTGGCGTACCGCACAACGGAGGAAACGGACCTCCTACGTTCGGAACGGGGTCCTGTTGATCGGGAGGGGTCTGGCGTACCGCAAAACCGAGGAAAGGGACCTCCTACGGTCGAAACGGGGGTCCTGTTGATCGGAAGGGGTGTAGCGTACCGCAAAATGGATGAAACAGACCTCCTACGGTTGAAACAAGGGTCCTGTTCATCAGGAGTGGTGTGGCGTACCGCAATACGGATGAAACGGACCTCCTACGGTCGAAACGGGGGTCATGTTGATCGGGAGGGGTGTGGCATACCGCAAAACCGACGAAACAGACCTCCTACGGTAGAAACGGGGGTCCTGTTCATCGGGAGGTGTGTGGCATACCGCAAAACGGGACTCCACGGGATACTGTTCATCTCCACCGTCGACCTCCTCCAGCCTCCACGGGCTCCTGTTCATCCAACCTCCACCGCGCGCTACTCCATCGGCTACTGTTCAACCACCCCTCCATCGTCTACTGTTTATCCAGCCCTCCACACCACGGGGTCCTGTTCAACCACCGCTCCACGAGCACCCCTCCACCGTCTACTGTTCATCCAGCCCTCCACACCACGGGGTCCTGTTCATCCAGAGGCAACGCCACCGCTCACTGTTCATCCAACCCCCCCCCCCCCGCAACGCTCACTGTTCATCCAATCGATCGGCTTCAGTTAGCAGCAGTAGCGAAGAAATCGCTCGATCGGGTTCAGTTAATAGCCATCGATCGATCGCTCGGGTTCAGTAACGCGTAGCCTGCAGTGCAATCGCTCGGGTTCAGTTAGAGCCCAACGCCTCGCTCGGGTTCAGTTAGAGCCAACACCTCGCACACACGCGCGTACGTGTACGAGAGAAACGTGCATCGCTCGGCCCCCGACCTCCCACCGTAACCGGGAACTCCCCGAAATTTTCCTCCCCCTCGCTTCTACCACGGTTTTTTCCGTCTTGGACGGTCCAAAGAATGTCATGCAGCTGCGTCTCCAGCCCGCCCAAGACGAAAAGCCCATTTTCTGTCATGATTTTTTGCATAGAAGTAGGAGCCCACCACATGTATGATGATACCGGGTTTTGTCACAATTATCGTCATAGAAGTGTCATATGTATGACAGAAAAAAAATTCATTCGGCCCAAAATGTCACGGATGTGTCTTTTTTTTGTAATGCGAGTTGTAATTCTTGAGTTGTAAGTAAATAAAAGTGTGATGGTCATCATTATTAAAGCATTGTCCCATGTGAGGAAAGGATGATGGAGACTATGATTCCCCCACAAGTCGGGATGAGATTCCGGACAAAAAAAGAGAAAAAAAGAGGCCAAAAAAAGAGAAGGCCAAAAAAATGAGAGTAAAAGAGAGAAGGGGCAATGCTACTATCCTTTTACCACACTTGTGCTTCAAAGTAGGACCATGATCTTCATGATAGAGAGTCACCTATGTTGTCACTTTCATATACTAGTGGGAATCTTTCATTATAGAACTTGACTTGTATATTCCAATGATGGGCTTCCTCAAAATGCCCTAGGTCTTCGTGAGCAAGCGAGTTGGATGCACACCCAATTAGTTTCTTTTTGAGCTTTCATACACTTATAGCTCTAGTGCATCCATTGCATGGCAATCCCTACTCACTCACATTGATATCTATTGATGGGCATCTCCATAGCCCGTCGATATGCCTAGTTGATGTGAGACTATCTTCTCCCTTTTTGTCTTCTCCACAACCACCATTCTATTCCACCTATAGTGCTATGTCCATGGCTCACACTCATGTATTGCATGAAGATTGAAGAAGTTTGAGAACATCAAAAGTATGAAACAATTGCTTGGCTTGTCATCGGGGTTGTGCATGATTAAATATTTTGTGTGATGAAGATAGAGCATAGCCAGACTATATGATTTTGTAGGGATAGCTTCCTTTGGCCATGTTATTTTGAGAAGACATCATTACTTTGTTAGTATGCTTGAAGTATTATTGTTTTCATGTCAATATTAAAAAAAATTGAATCTTATGGATCTGAATATTCTTGCCACAATAAAGACGATTACATTGATAAATATGTTAGGTAGCATTCCACATCAAAAATTCTGTTTTTATCATTTACCTACATTGGGGATGCTTGATATGTCTCCAACGTATCTATAATTTTTTATTGTTCCATGCTATTATATTATCCATCTTGGATGTTTTATATGCATTTATATGTTGTTTTATATGATTTTTGGGACTAACCTATTAACCTAGAGCCTAGTGCCAGTTTCTGTTTTCCTTGTTTTTGATTTTTACAGAAAAGGAATACCAAATGGAGTCCAATTGATGTGCCAATTTTTGATGATTTTTTATGGACCAAAAGAAGCCCCTGGGGTAAAGGAGTTGGGCCAGAAGAGTCCCGAGCCATCCACGAGGGTGGAGGGCGCGCCCCTTATCTCGTGGATGACTCGGAGACCCCCCGACATGACACCGACGCCAATAATTCCTATAAATACATAAACCCCTAGAAAGAAACCTAGATCGGGAGTTCCGCCGCCGCAAGCCTCTGTAGCCACCAAAAACCAATCGGGACACTGTTCCGGCACCCTGTCGGAGGGGGGAATCATCACCGGTGGCCATCTTCATCATCCTGGCGCTCTCCATGAAGAGAAGGGAGTAGTTCACCCTCGGGGCTGAGGGTATGTACCCGTTGCTATGTGTTTGATCTCTCTCTCTCTCTCATGTTCTTGATTTGGCACGATCTTGATGTACCGCGAGCTTTGCTATTATAGTTGGACCTTATGATGTTTCTCTCCCTCTACTCTCTTGTAATGGATTGAGTTTTCCCTTCGAAGTTATCTTATCAGATTGAGTCTTTAAGGATTTGAGAACACTTGATGTATGTCTTGCGTGGGATACCCGTGGTGACAATGGGGTATTCTATTGATTCACTTGATGTATGTTTTGGTGATAAACTTGCGGGTTCTGTGACATTGGGAATCTATGCATAGGGGTTGGCACACGTTTTCATCTTGACTCTCTGGTAGAAACTTTGGGGCACTCTATGAAGTTCTTTGTGTTGGTCGAATAGATGAATCTGAGATCGTGTGATGCATATCGTGTAATCAAACCCGCGTATGCTTGAGGTGACATTGGAGTATCTAGGTGACATTAGGGTTTTGGTTGATGTGTGTCTTAAGGTGCTATTTTACTACGAACTCTAGGGCTGTTTGTGACACTTATAGGAATAGCCCAATGGATTGATCAGAAAGAATAACTTTGAGGTGGTTTCGTACCCTACAATAATCTCTTTGTTTGTTCTACGCTATTAGTGACTTTGGACTTTGGAGTGACTCTTTGTTGCATGTTGAGGGATAGTTATATGATCCAATTATGTTATCATTGTTGAGAGAACTTGCACTAGTGAAAGTATGAACCATAGGCCTTGTTTCCTAGTATTGCAATACCGTTTACGCTCACTTTTACCACTTGCTACCTTGCTGTTTTTATATTTTTAGATTACAAAAACCTATATCTACCATCCATATTGCACTTGTATCACCATTTCTTCGCTGAATTAGTGCACCTATACAATTTACCATTGTATTGGGTGTGTTGGGGACACAAGAGACTCTTTGTTATTTGGTTGCAGAGTTGTTTGAGAGAGACCATCTTCATCCTACACCTCCACGGATTGATAAACCTTAGGTCATCCACTTGAGGGAAATTTGCTACTGTCCTACAAACCTCTGCACTTGGAGGCCCAACAACGTCTATAAGAAGAAGGTTGTGCAGTAAACATCAGTCCTCAAGAACAAAAGTAACTACTCACAAAGAATATTCATGCATGTTCAAGATCAGAGGGGTATTAAATAGCATAATGGATCTGAACATATAATTTTCTGCCAAATAAACCAACTAGCATCAACTACAAGATGTAATCAACACTACTAGCAACCCATAGACACCAATCTGGGATTTTGATACAAAGATTTAATACAAGAGATGAACTAGGGTTTGAGATGAGATGGTGCTAGTGAAGATGTTGATGAAGATTGGCCCTCCCATGATGAGAGGGTCGTTGGTGATGACGATAGCTTCGATTTCCCCCTCACTAAGGGAAGTATCCCCGGCGGAATCGCTCCGCCGGAGAGCAAAAGTGCTCCTGCCTAGGTTCCATCTCGAGACGGCGACGATCCATCCGAAAGTCCTCCCTTTATTTTTTTTCTAGGTCAAATGACAATATATACCAGAAGATGGTCGCTAGAAGTGGGCCAGGGGGCCAATGCCCACCAGGGCGTTCTTGGGGCGTGGATGCGCCCTAGTGCGTAGTGGGCACCTGGGTGGCCACCTCTAGTATCTCTTTTCTCCAGTATTTTTTATATATTTCAAAATAAATCTCTGTAAATTTCAGCTCATTTGGAGATGTGCAAAGTAGGTATCTCTGACATAGCTTTTTCAGGTCCAGAATTCCAGTTGTCGGTATTCTCCCTCTTTGTATAAACCTTGTATATTATGAGAGAGAAGGCATTAGAATTACTCCCCAAAGCGTTATATTGAATAAGAACACTATAAATAACACTAAGGAAAACATGATACAAAATGGACGTATCAACTCCCCCAAGGTTAGACCTCACTTGTCCTCAAGCGAAAGCTGATATTGAAAATCATGTCCACATGTTTAGAGAGAGGGAGAGGTGTCAATAAAAACAAAATACAGACATAGTAGCTGTAACGACCTGAGACCGACGGTCTAGCGCCTTCCATGTTTGTCGTTGTCGCCGTGTGTTTTATTTGTTTGCTGCACTCATCATCGCATCATTCGCATTGCATCGGCACTCCCTTGCCGTCATTCTTTTAAAAGCTTGTATCCGTTTGTAGTGCCGCTTCTCCTCGTTATCTTTGTTGTTCGTTCCGAGACCAACCGGGTTTTGCTTCCCTTGTGTCTGACCACCTAACCTTTCTGCATAATGCACAGACCCCATCACACGCGTCCGAAAACTTCCCCGAACCTGATCAGCCAGTCATAACGAATGGCTCTGAATCATCCCCGAACATCCCTCAAATATCTTCTGTTTCTTCTTTGGACTCCTCTTGTAACGATCCGAGATCGACGCTCCGGATGCCTTCCAGTTATTTTGTTGTTGTCATGTGTTTCATTTGTTTGTTACATTTCATCATAGCATCATACGCATTGCATCCACATGTTTTCATAAAACTTGCATCCGCTCGTAGTTGTCGCTTCTCTCTTTGTCTCCGTTGACCTTTTGTCAGGCCCCTTGTCTTTTTGACCTCACTCAGACCCCCTCGCGCGCATCCGAAACCTTACCCAAACCCGACCCACTCAATCATCACCATTGATTCGGATCATCTCCAAACACCCCTAAAATATATTTAGTTATTTATTGTACTTCCTTAGTCTCTTCTTTCTCGACCGTCCGATCTGGATCGGATGATCCAAACTCCTCTCTTTTTGTTATACTAGGAAAAGAGCCCATGCGTTGCAACGGGACTAAAAATTCGTTACACTGGTTTCTAAAAAATACTACTGATTAATTAAGTATGGTAAAAAAATATCCTTAACATGAAGAAGAAATGTTCTTTCAAGCCGTCCATCTCTATAAAAAGTCTAACAAATGCATGCATTGTTCTTTTTTTCTAGGGTGAAAGTGTATGAATTATTCGACTTGCGGGTCGTGCTTTGCTAGAGTAAACACCAGAATGAGAGATAACGGCTACATCAATGTAATGTATGTAGTACTCCCTTCATTTTTATTTAGTCCGCGTATTAGTTTTGGTCAAAGTCAATCTTTGTGAACTTTGACCAAGTTTATAAACAAAAATATTAACATATACAATAACCAATCAATACTATTAGATATACTATTGAATGTACTTTCACAACATATAGATTTGTTATGGTAAATGTTTATATTGTTTCCATAAACTTGGTCAAACTTTACGAAATTTGATTTCAGTCAACTCTAATGTGCAGAGTAAATAAAAACGGAGAGAGTATTGTTGAAGTTATTAAGATAACTGTCGTAACTTTTTTTTAATCTCAATTGGCTAAAGCAATCCATTTTGCAAGTAGCGCTAAAATTAAGTATGCAATCGTTTCACCTATCTACTTCAAAGAATTTATCAAAAGGTAATTCAATATCATTAATTAAATTTTGTGGGTGTAGTAAAAAAACTCCCAATATATATGCAGGTCCTTGTACTATTGAGAATGTGCAACGTGTGGGTTCTTTATTTGACCACTAGATCATTAATGGCGCGCGTTGCCGCGCCCGTCTAATTTTGCTCTATAATTTTTAGGGATAGGAAGCAATCTGTATATAATTGTTTACAATGCTTTGGAATGATGTTGTGCTTTCTTGCTTCTCGTGCTTATCTCCTTCATTTTACAAATCATGGTATGTAATTGAAGAGAGGAATCCTACTGGATTGCAAGAAAGCAGTGTGTTGATCTTTTTTCTTAGGTCTGATGGACTTGTAGCTGGTTCATGTTTGGGTCTAAGTGTATGAGTCTCTAGGATGGTTGATGAATAGTTGGATACATGTTGTGATTGATACTGACCACTTTTGGCTCCTACAAAAAGTTCTCTCGCAAAGGCCCCCGTCACAAAATCTCAAAAATAGAAATATTGAGGAAAAAATAATATATTTGAGAAAATAAAATAGGCACTACAAATACTTCATAATTTTTTTACAACACATATTCTCGCCCGCAAGAGAATTTTACATTTAGTCTATCACAATAATCCTACAAGCCTCAACAAAGAGGTAAGCACAACTTGTAAAATTTAATCATATTTGCTACAAATTGTCAAATTTAATCATATTTTGTGTAAGATCGCTTCACATTGAGAAATTTAGATGCCGATTATACAGTACCTATAGTATTGGTTTCATGCAATAATACAATATTCATACCTGAAATTGGAAAATGATACTGTAGTAGTTTACCGGAAAATCGGCAATGTAGTATCTGATGGTCTAATCAATTATGAAGAAGCTAGGAAATGATCAGGTTACACTGACGAAAATGTTCAAGCCTGGAGAGCTGGAGAGTACAATCATCAGCATGTGAATTACACCGATAAAATAATAAGCTTCAGATAACAGTACATTTGGGTTCTAAACGATATCTTGATCGATCACAAAGCTAATAAATTATCAGGGTACACCGGTCAAAATGTGCAGGCGTGGTGAATTGGAGAGTATGTACTAATAAATTGCTAATATAAGCAGTGCTTCTACTAATATAATTATGAAGTGCACATGCTACCAAAATGTAAGTACACTGGGGAGATCATAAGTTTCAGACAAGAGTCATTTTGTCTCGAAAAGTATCTACTCGATCGATCAAAAATCTAACAAATAATATAATGGCGTACTCACAATAATATTTGAGTCAAAGAAAACAAGATAAGCTTCAGATAACAGCATTCTAAAGTGGTGATGCGAATGCGGATCAAGAAATGAAATGGAAAATGAACAACAGAAAGCGTAAGGCATTACCTGCTTGCTCACCTTCCCAGCTGACGAATGATTTGCCGGCGATGGGTGGAATGTGCAGCGCGCCCGCATGGCAAAGTCGAGCTGGATGCCTCACATGTGGCCTTCCTGGCCTCCTGCGGCAATCCAATCGGCACACCAAATTCAGAGGCAACAGACAAAGGAAATAAGATGCAGAAGGCAACAGACAAATCAAGAATTGCAAGATGCAGTGGACTACCTGAATCTTCAATTGCAAGATGGAGAAGAACAGGAGTGGTGAATCATTGTACCTGCTTGCCCTTTTCTGCACTCCTACCTGACTCCTCCCAGGCCACGATGGGACGCGGGCGGGCTCCGTAGTCCATGAGGTCCTTGCACGCCGCCGCATCGAGAGGAGGAAGGACAGCGACGCGGAGGAAGAGGGGAAGTGTTCGTTCTAGGGCTGGGCAACGTGGGCTGTTAGCGTGGGAGTGGGAATAAGTGGGCTGTCCCAATTATGTACAGGAAGAGGAGGTCGCTCCGCGGAGCAGCGGCCCGCGAGACGGCGCGCGTGCGAGGAATGACGCCCGAATTTGATTCGATCGTAGGTTCGAGGGATCCAACGACAGAGACAGTTAGATCGCTGTGGAGGCTTGTAGCTAGCCTCGTTATACTGTTTCTCAATGTATAGAATGGTGCAGCAACGTGCATGTCTCAAATTCCTTCCTCTGCTTCCTTATTTCTCTTGTTGAAATCAAATCCTTCTCAGCCTTTGCTTATTGATTTCCAAGATGGGTCCTTGAAAACAGGAAACTGAAAAGCCTATATAAATTAGGAGTATTGGATGTAAATAGACGAGGTGGGACTATTTAAAATAAATAAATAAAATTTGTGAACAAAACGTTGAATTAGCTTAGTTGGCTTTGACTTTAGTTATGCGATCTAGAGGTCGTGAGTTCAATACCAGAATCCAATATAATTTTTCTGCCTTGCGCCAGTTATGTGGGCTAGCTTCCTTGGGCCAGATAGGTGGGCCGGCTTTGAGTTCTCACGAACAATCATGCCTTGGATCTGGGGCGTGATTTTTTTCCTTTTTCAACAAAATCGGGAGGTTCCCTTCCAAAAAACGATCGACATACAAAGCGATCTACAAAACGGGCGAAAATTTAGCGACGGACGTACAAAGCGGACGAAATTTTGGAAGTAAGAATCATTAGCCCCTTTATTAATAGGTATAGGTATATGTATATATATAGATATAGATATAAATATAGGAAAATTGCCCGTGCGTTACAATGGGAGGAGAAAAAGTTTATGTGCTTCACTGGAAAGCAAACATCAATTATTATTAATCAGATTTGCCAGGTAGAGAATAAGAAACAGAAAAATGTTACAACGTTGTAGGTCAGATCGTCGATGCCTAGTGAAAAATATACCACATCGACAGATTAATCATTTTATTACGATAAAGAAATGGTGTGCATGTAGCACTTCCAAAGTAATTTAAGCATGGATGTAATTGTTTTTGTTCCTCCACAGCATCAATATCTAGGGCAAAAGTGTATATTAGGCGATTGTCAAGTTGCTCCATACCACGTTCAACGTGTCCATCATTAGGAACATTAGAGCGTCTACAGCCTGATGTTGCGAATTTTGGGCCCTCAAATATCCGCGAACGCGCATGTGGACAGTGACCGAGCGTGCCTCAAATTTTAACATTTGCAACCACATACCTTATTTCCAAAACAACAATTACTTGTATGGCCATGCAAGACGATCACAACGTCCAAATCTTTTAAACTGTGCGTCCAAATCTTGAATCGTTTTCATCATTGGATTCCCCGCGTCGAGATTTTCAAAACTAGATCCCATATTGATAGGTTTTGACGAACTTTTTTTTCACAAAAAAATCAGGCGAAAAAATTGAACCGGGAACACGGTTTTTTCCCTTTTTGAAAGAGGCACACCCGTGCCTCTCGTGAAATTACACCCATGCCTCTCGTAAAAACAAAACCGTGACTCTCGTGGAAGGAAAAAAACAGAAAACACGTTTTTTTTCGTTTCAGAGAGGCACGGCCGTGACTCTCGTGAAAGCACAACCGTGCCTCTCGCGGAAGCAAAACCGTGACTCTCATGAAAGAAAGAAAAACAGAAAACGCGTTTTTTTTCCTTTTTGAGAGGCACGACCGTGACTCTCGCGAAAGCACAACCGTGCTTCTTGCGGAAGCAAAATCGTGACTCTCGTGAAAGAAAAAAAAAAGAAAAAACGCGTTTTGTTTTTCCCTATCCGAGAGGCACGACCGTGAATCTCGCGAAAGCACAACCGTGCCTTTCGCGGAAGAAAAACTGTGACTCTCGCGAAAGAAAAAAAAAACAGAAAACGTGTTTTTTTCCGTTTCCGAAAGGCATGGCCGTGATTCTTGCGGAAAAAACCGTGACTTTCGCGAAAGAGAAAAAAACATGTTCTTTTAGCGCAAAATAAATTTTTTTCAATTTTTTTTATCAAAAAGCTAAAAAAGACAGGGAAACCAAAACGTCGAAAAAACCCGAAAAAACCGTTTAAAAGGCTGAAAACGCATGCAGAAAAATAAATAAATAAAATTCAAAGAAGCATCCAGAGCGCGACACGTGGCGAATGGCTGAGAGCACGCCAAGTGGCGCTGATCGTTGCGAGGCTCCCGAAGGAGCGCTCGTTAACTAGTTGCTCCCGGTGTAAATCTCTAACCTCTTCAAGATGTGATCTTTGGTTTGGGCTTCAAGCACGGCCAACCTCCAGTGAGCCGTGAGCCGTGAGCGACGCATGACGCATCTCCGTCATCTGTCAACATCCAGTCCAACACCAACACGAGGCAATTGCCTAGTTTCCCTTTTGGTTGTAGTTAAGTTATATCTTCCTTCTCAGCTTCTCTAGTTATCTTCCAATTTTCTTATCTTGCGAGCAATATTAGAAACTAAGAGATTGTTCCTTACAAAAAATATGTCATTTTTTTAGCCATATTTTCTCACCAATATCTTGTTTTTGTTAGATCTTCAGTTTGGTAAATGGATAGCATGTCTTCAGTCTGACTCGCGTAATAGAATAGAGGACAATTTCTTGCATCATTGTCTCAGTATATACTACTCATGTTAATTTTCTACAAAAACAAATCATTATAAAAACTTGACATCACAAGGTTTTGATCCTGGCACCGCCACTGGGATTGGCTGTCCAAACACACATGAAATTGCACGTTAATTAAGATTTTCGCATTCGTTTAGTACAACCTTGCCGCTTGATGAGCTAGTCGACCGCTTAAATAGCCGGGTCGTCCAGAAGCGACAAGCTTCTTTTTATTTTTTGCGGGGGAAATGAAATTTTTCATCACTCAAGGAGGCTTCTCAGCAGCACAAAGGTTTACAACGAAGTCCATCCCAGAGTACAACCACACTGCGGTGCGTGGGGTCCTTCGGCCATACACGGCCAGCTCATGGCTAACTTTATTCTGTGAACGTCTACAATGACTAAACAAGATCTCCCTCTCCGCCGACGTGGCTAGGCTCCGTATCTCCTCCACGAGAGTACGATGCTGCGATCGATCCGCCACATGTGTTGTGAGCATACGTACCGCTTCAACACTATCCAGCTCCACCAAAATGGCCAGGTTAGTCCGATGCACCGCCAGGTCCAATCCCTCTCTGCATGCAAGTAGTTCCGCCTCAAGACTGTTCTTGCATGTGCGTACTTCCCTGCATGCACTAAACACGATCTCTCCTCCTTCATCTCTGAGAATCATACCACCTCCAGCAGCACCTGTCGACGGGACATAGCTCCCATCGGTGTTTAGCTTCGTCCAACCTGGCCTTGGGGCAATCCACCGCAGCTCCTGTTGCGAGGTGGCACTCGGGGTTGTAGCCGGCCGGGTCACATGCAGCACCATCTTCCCCCTCTCCATATCGCCATGTGCGTATTGATGGATGCATAACAGCGAGCTTATATACCCTTGAAGAAAGCGGCGAGAGACTTCTGTGGGTGGTGGCCTCTTCCCATGCATAATCTCATTGCGAACGTACCAGGATCGCCACATGGTCATGAGGACCACCATCCGTGTCGTATCATCTAGGGGGTCCAGGAGAGTAAACAACCACTCCGACCCACTATTACATATTGCTTCAAGCTTTGGGATGGGCCAATCCACCTCCATGGCACGCCACAAATCTGTAGCTAGTGGGCATCTGCAAAGCACATGGAACCCGTCCTCTCGTTCCACACCACAAAGGGGACAGATGTCAGTAAGCTCAAGATGACGAGAAAGTTTGTTGGCCCATGTAGCCAATGAGTTGGTCACCACTTTCCATGCAAACACACGTACCTTAGGGGGAGCAGGGCACCCCCATATGATCTTCCAGATGGCGCGACGACCATCCCGTGCCCTGCTCGTGGCGGTAGCCAATGGACGCTCGCGCTCATCCATGGCGAAGCGGTAGGCGGACCGAACGGTGAAGATACCGTTCTTTTCTGGTGCCCATGCGATAATGTCGTCGGGGATGCGAGGCGATGTGCGGATGCTGGTGATCGCGTCAATGTCCGCCTGGAGGAAATAGCGTCGAAGCAGGTCCATGCGCCAGGACCCTTCATCGTCCAGAAGTTCTGCTACTCTCCTCAGCCGGCAGCTGCCTTGTTGTGTGATGGGTTGGCGCGACGGCTCCCGAGGCACCCAGCGATCACGCCAGATGCGGATGTGTTGTCCATCGCCAACACGCCAGATGAGGCCCTTCTTCAGGAGCTCAAGGCCATGCTGGATAGCCTGCCAGGTAGGGGAGGCATTTTCGGAGAACACCGTGTCCTCAAGTCGGCCATCGGGATAGTAGCGAGCCTTTAGTACCTGCGCACACAAACTATTAGGCTTGGTTAGCAACCTCCACGCTTGTCTCGCGAGTAGAGCTTGGTTGAAAACTCTGAAGTCCTTGAAGCCCAATCCGCCCTGAGTTTTGTGCGCCAAATTTTTTGGCCAAGCCAACCAGTGAGTTTTCCTCTTGCCCTCAAACGCTCCCCACCAAAAATTCCGAACCATTCTGTTAAGGTCATCACATACAGACATAGGCAGTTTAAATACACCCATAATATAAGTGGGGATGGCTTGCGCGACCGCTTTGATCATAATCTCCTTGCCAGCAAGAGAGAGGGTATCACCCCATGCAATGATCCTCTTCAACAGCCGTGATTGCAAATTCTGAAATTTACCTCGTGTCATACGTCCTTCTGGCGTTGGAAGTCCCAAATACTTCTCTTCAAAGTTGATTACCTGAATATTAAGCGTAGCTCGGACCTTGTCCTGTACAGCCACTGGGCAAGCCGCCCCAAAAGGTGCACTGCACTTGGCCGGGTTGATGAGATGCCCTGTAGCTCGTGCATATGTATTAAGCACTTCCTTAACCTTCCCTGCTTGGTACTCTTCTGCTTTAAAGAACAACAATGTGTCATCTGCGAACAACAAATGAGACACACCCGGAGCTCTGTGGCAGATTTTCAGAGGTGTGTAGTCACCTTTCTCCTCATCATCTTTCAGCAGGGCAGAAAGACCATCAGCAACTAACAAGAATAAGAACGGGGATAGGGGATCACCTTGCCGAAGCCCACGTGACGGTGCGAACGAGTCCAAGAGGGTTCCATTAAATTTTACTGAGTATCTCACCGAGGTGACGCAAGCCATAATCCAGTTCACCCACCGGCGAGCGAAGCCCATCTTTTGCATCATTCGCTCCAAGAAGATCCAGTCCACCCTGTCATATGCCTTGGATAAATCTAGCTTATAAGCACAAAATCTTCTGTTAGGGTCTTTCTCCTGTTGAATAGAGTAAATGCACTCAAAAGCAATTAACGCATTATCCATAATCAACCGCCCAGGTACGAAGGCGCTCTGTTCCGGAGAGATTATATCATCCAAAATAGGCCGCAAGCGGTTTACGAGACATTTCGCCACCACCTTGTAGATGACATTACACAAGCTGATAGGCCGGAACTCCGTTAGATTTTCCGGGTTATCCACCTTTGGAATGAGGATGATGGCTGTGTCATTGACTCCTTCTGGCATGACCCCTGTACAGAAAAATTCTTTCACCCCGGCAATAACTTGGTCCTGCATCACTGCCCAGTTCCTCTGGAAGAAGCGTGCGGGGAAGCCATCCGGTCCCGGGGTCTTCAGTGGCACGATCTGAAACAGAGCATCAGCAATCTCCTTGTGTGTGAAATATGCGCATAATCCATCATTCAAGTGGTCAGTGACACGAGTATTAATTAAATTTATTACAGGGTCCGCGGACAGGGTAGTATCAGCCTCAAATAAACTTGAGAAGTATGATGTAACCATGGCCGCCATAGAGCTGTGGTCCTTGTGCGCCACACCTGCATCATCCACAAGCAGCTTAATACGATTTTTGCGAGCACGCCACACTGCTTTCCGGTGGAAGAATTGGGTGTTCTGGTCCCCCTCTCGCAGCCAAGAAATACGAGACCTTTGCATCCAAAGCATCTCTTCCCGGTATAAGAGTTCATTCATCCGGTCCATTTCTGCTCTAATCTCCTTCCTGTCTGCATTCATAGACATAAGCTCCTCTAAACGAGAATGAGATTTATTAATTTCCTTGATAACATTACCAAACTTTTTGCGACTCCATTGCTGCAGTCCTTTCATCATGGTACCCAGACCAGCAGCTATGTCACCCAGATTAAGCATTGAACTCAAACTAGTCCATGCATTCATAATTACCTTTGGAAGAGTATGATCTCTCTCCCACATAACCTCATACTGGCGGCATCTCCTCCCTGATATCTGCACTGGCTCCTCCAAGGCGCACCGAAGCAGAATGGGGAGGTGGTCCGGGCTAGGGGCCACGAGGTGCTCCACCTTGGCGTGACCAAAAATATCTCTCTAGCCATTGTTTGCCACAGCATGGTCAAGGCGAACCTTGATGTTCGCCCGCCCTCCTCGGCGATTGTCATATGTGTAAGGAAGGCCTGCAAAACCAAGGTCTCCCAACCCACAAACTTCAAGAACATCACGAAAATCAATCATCTGACCTGCCCCACGTGGGGTTTCGGAGAAGTGCTCAAAACTCCACATGGCTTCATTAAAATCGCCGATGACAACCCACGGCATATCGGTCTGTTGATGAAGATCCCGTAGGGATGACCACATGCAATGACGGTCCTCCGTACGGGGTTCGCCGTAGACGCAAGTAAGCCTCCAGGGTGGCTCACCCGCCACACCATTCACATACGCATCGATATATCTTTCATTTATTGTTTTTACATCAAGACTCAACGACTCGTGCCAAAACAAGGCAAGACCACCACTAAGACCAACACTATCAAAAGCATCAAAACCACTAAGACCTTACCGAGCACGATATCTCTTCATTTTATTTTTCGACTGCCTAGTTTCACAAAGAAAAATGACACTAGGGGAGTGAGCCTGTACTAGACTCACGAGATCACGAACTGTCCGAGGGTTCCCACCTCCTCAACAGTTCCAACTCAGGATATTCATTCCTCCTGACGGAGCTCCACGGGCCCCGTCAGTTCGTCGGCGGCCCCTAGGCCGACTGCCTCCATGGTGTTGGTTCTCTCCTGCATGTCCTGGTCATGCAT
This sequence comes from Triticum aestivum, assembly GCF_018294505.1. NCBI lineage: Eukaryota > Viridiplantae > Streptophyta > Magnoliopsida > Poales > Poaceae > Triticum > Triticum aestivum. Next base: position 573,283,965 of record NC_057809.1, on the reverse strand, counting down.
CTCTCCGTCTATACGAGCCTGCTGCCCCACCAGAGACTCCATTGTCCAACGCTCTTTTGGTGTACCTGCATGCACACGCTCAGCCAAGGCGGCCATGGTAGAGTAGAGCACCAACTGTTGGGGAACGTAGTAATTTCAAAAAAATTCCTACGCACACGTAAGAGCAAGGTGATGCATAGCAACGAGAGGGGCGAATGTTGTCTACGTACCCTCATAGACTAGAAGCGGAAGCGTTAGCACAACACGGTTGATGTAGTCATACGTCTTCACGGCCCGACCGATCAAGCACCGAAACTACGACACCTTCGAGTTCTAGCACACGTTCACCTCGATGACGATCCCCAGACTCCGATCCAGCAAAGTGTCGGGGAAGAGTTCCGTCAGCACAACGACGTGGTGACGATCTTGATGTTCTATCATCGCAGGGCTCTGGCTAAGCACCGCTACAATATTATCGAGGATTATGGTGGAGGGGGGCACCGCACACGGCTAAGAGAACGATCACGAAGATCAACTTGTGTGTCTATGGGGTGCCCCTTGGCCACGTATATAAAGGAGTGGAGAAGGGGGGAGAGGGTCGGCCCCTATGGCGCGCCCTGGAGGAGTCCTACTCCCACCGGGAGTATGATCCCCCCCCCTTCCAAGTAGTAGGAGTAGGAGTCAAGGCAAGGGAAGGGAGAAGAGAAGGAAGGAGGGGGCGCAGCCCCTCCCCCTAGTCCAATTCGGACTAGGCCTTGGGGGGTGGGGCGCCCAACCTCTCCTCTCTCTTTCCCCTAAAGCCCAATAAGGCCCATATACTCCCCGACGAATTCCCGTAACTCTCCGGTACTCCGAAAAATACCTGAATCACTCGGAACCTTTCCGATGTCCGAATATAGTCGTCCAATATATCGATCTTTACGTCTGGACCATTTCGAGACTGCTCGTCATGTCCCCGATCTCATCCGGGACTCCGAACTCCTTCGGTACATCAAAATTCATAAACTCATAATATAATTGTCATCGAAACCTTAAGCGTGCGGACCCTACGGGTTCGAGAACAATGTAGACATGACTGAGACACGTCTCCGGTCAATAACCAATAGCGGAACCTGGATGCTCATATTGGCTCTCACATATTCTACGAAGATCTTTATCGGCCAGACCGCATAACAACATACGTTGTTCCCTTTGTCATCGGTATGTTACTTGCTTGAGATTCGATCGTCGGTATCTCAATACCTAGTTCAATCTCCTTACCGGCAAGTCTCTTTACTCGTTCCGTAATACATCATCCTGCAACTAACTCATTAGTTGCAATGCTTGCAAGGCTTAAGTGATGTGCATTACCGAGAGGGCCCAGAGATACCTCTCCGACAATCGGAGTGACAAATCCTAATCTCGAAATACGCCAACCCAACAAGTACCTTCGGAGACACCTGTAGAGCACCTTTATAATCACCCAGGTACGTTGTGACATTTGGTGGCACATAAAGTGTTCCTCCGGTAAACGAGAGTTGCATAATCTCATAGTCATAGGAACATGTATAAGTCATGAAGAAAGAAATAGCAACAAACTAAACGATCAAGTGATATGCTAACGGAATGGGTCAAGTCAATCACATCATTCTCCTAATGATGTGATCCCATTAATCAAATGACAACTCATGTCTATGGTTAGGAAACATAACCATCTTTGATCAACGAGCTAGTCAAGTAGAGGCATACTAGTGACACTCTGTTTGTCTATGTATTCACACATGTATTATGTTTTTGGTTAATACAATTCTAGCATGAATAATAAACATTTATCATGATATAAGGAAATAAATAATAACTTTATTATTGCCTCTAGGGCATATTTCCTTCAGTCTCCCACTTGCACTAGAGACAATAATCTAGTTCACATCGCCATGTGATTTAATATCAATAGTTCACATCACCATGTGATTAACACCCATAGTTCACATCGAGATGTGATCCACACCCAAAGGGTTTACTAGAGTCAATAATCTAGTTCACATCGCTATGTGGTTAACACCCAAAGAATACTGAGGTGTGATCATGTTTTGCTTGTGAGAGAAGTTTAGTCAACGGGTCTGCCACATTCAGATCCGTAAGTATTTTGCAAATTTCTATGTCAACAATGCTATGCATCACTGCATGGAGCTACTCTAGCTAATTGCTACCACTTTTAATATGTACCCAGATTGAGACTTAGAGTCATCTGGATCAGTGTCAAAACTTGCATCGATGCAACCCTTTACGACGAACCTTTTGTCACCTCCATAATCGAGAAACATATCCTTATTCCACTAAGGATAATTTTGACCAATGTCTAGTGATCTACTCCTAGATCACTATTGTACTCCCTTGCCAAACTCAGGGCTGGGTATACAATAGGTCTGGTACACAGCATGACATACTTTATAGAACCTATGGCTGAGGCATAGCGAATGACTTTCATTCTCTCTCTATCTTCTGCCGTGGTCGGGTTTTTTGTCTTACTCAACTTCACACCTTGTAACACAGGCAAGAACTTCTTCTTTGACGGTTCCATTTTGAACTACTTCAAAATCTTGTCAAGGTATGTACTCATTAAAAAACTTATCAAGCGTCTTGATCTATCTCTATAGATCTTGATGCTCAATATGTAAGCAGCTTCACCGAGGTCTTTCTTTGAAAAACTCCTTTCAAATATTCCTTTATGCTTTGCAGAATAATTCTACATTATCTCTGATCAACAATATGTCTTTCACATATACTTATCAGAAATGCTGTAGTGCTTGTTGGAAATATGCCCTAGAGGCAATAATAAAAGTGTTATTATTATATTTCTTTGTTCATGATAATAGTCTTTTATTCATGCTATAACTGTATTATACGGAAATCGTAATACACGTGTGAATACATAGACCACAATATGTCCCTAGTGAGCCTCTAGTTGACTAGCTCGTTGTGATCAACAGATAGTCATGGTTTCCTGGCTATGGACATTGGATGTCGTTGATAACGGGATCACATCATTAGGAGAATGATGTGATGGACAAGACCCAATCCTAAGCCTAGCACAGATCGTGTAGTTCGTATGCTAAAGCTTTTCTAATGTCAAGTATCTTTTCCTTAGACCATGAGATTGTGCAACTCCCGGATACCGTAGGAATGCTTTGGGTGTACCAAACGTCACAACGTAACTGGGTGGCTATAAAGGTGCATTACAGGTATCTCCGAAAGTGTCTATTGGGTTGGCACGAATCGAGACTGGGATTTGTCACTCCGTGTAAACGGAGAGGTATCTCTGGGCCCACTCGGTAGGACATCATCAGAATGTGCACAATGTGACCAAGGGGTTGATCACGGGATGATGTGTTACGGAACGAGTAAAGAGACTTGCCGGTAACGAGATGGAACAAGGTATCGGTATACCGACGATCGAATCTCGGGCAAGTAAAATACCGCTAGACAAAGGGAATTGTATACGGGATCGATTGAGTCCTTGACATCGTGGTTCATCCAATGAGATCATCGTGGAACATGTGGGAGCCAACATGGGTATCCAGATCCCGCTGTTGGTTATTGACCGGAGAACGTCTCGGTCATGTCTGCATGTCTCCCGAACCCGTAGGGTCTACACACTTAAGGTTCGATGACGCTAGGGTTATAAAGGAAGCTTGTATGTGGTTACCGAATGTTGTTCAGAGTCCCGGATGAGATCCCGGACGTCACGAGGAGTTCCGGAATGGTCCGGAGGTAAAGATTTATATATGGAAAGTTGTTGTTCGGGTTCCGGAAAAAGTTCGGGTTTTTTCGGTATTGTACCGGGAAGCTTCCAGAAGGTTCCGGAGGATTCCGGAGGTGTCCGGAAGTCCGAAAATTGTTCCACCACGTCCAATACAGTAGCATGGGCTGTAGGGGGGCACTCTAGCCTTAATGGGCTAGGGGCACCAGCCCCCCCAAGGCCCATGCGCATGGGAAGGGGGAAACCCTAAGGGGGAGGGCCTCCACTTGACTTGGGAGGCACTCCTCCCCCCCTTGGCCGCACCCCTTGGGGTGGGAAACCCTAAAGGGGGCGCAGCCCCCCTTCCCCCTATATATACTTGAGGTTTTGGGGCTGCCAACACATGAGAACTTCTCCTCTTGGCGCAGCCCTACCTCTCTCCCTTCTCCTCATATCTCGCGGTGCTTGGCGAAGCCCAGCTGGACTACCACGCTCCTCCATCACCACCACGCCGTTGTGCTGCTGTTGGATGGAGTCTTCCTCAACCTCTCCCTCTATCCTTGCTGGATCAAGGCATGGGAGACGTCACCGGGCTGTACGTGTGTTGGACGCGGAGGTGCCGTCCGTTCGGCACTAGGATCTCCGGTAATTTGGATCACGGCGAGTACGACTCCTTCAACCCCGTTCTCTTGAACGCTTCCGCTTAGCGATCTACAAGGGTATGTAGATGCACTCTTTTCCCCTCGTTGCTAGTTTCTCCATAGATAGATCTTGGTGACACATAGGAAAATTTTGAATTTCTGCTACGTTCCCCAACAGTGGCATCATGAGCTAGGTCTATTGCGTAGATTCTTTGCACGAGTAGAACACAAAGTAGTTGTGGGCGTTGATTTTGTTCAATATGCTTACCGTTACTAGTCCAATCTTGTTTCGACGGTATTGTGGGATGAAGCGGCCCGGACCGACCTTACACGTACTCTTACGTGAGACAAGTTCCACCGATTGACATGCACTTGGTGCATAAGGTGGCTAGCGGGTGCCAGTCTCTCCCACTTTAGTCGGAATGGATTCGATGAAAAGGGTCCTTATGAAGGGTAAATAGCAATTGGCATATCACGTTGTGGTTTTGCGTAGGTAAGAAACGTTCTTGGTAGAAACCCATAGCAGCCACGTAAAACATGCAAACAACAATTAGAGGACGTCTAACTTGTTTTTGCAGGGTATGCTATGTGATGTGATATGGCCAAGAAGAATGTGATGAATGATATGTGATGTATGAGATTGATCATGTTCTTGTAATAGGAATCACGACTTGCATGTCGATGAGTATGACAACCGGCAGGAGCCATAGGAGTTGTCTTTATTTATTGTATGACCTGCGTGTCATTAAACAACGCCATGTAATTACTTTACTTTATTGCTAACCGGTAGCCATAGTAGTATAAGTAACAGTTGGCGAGACAACTTCATGAAGACACGATGATGGAGATCATGATGATGGAGATCATGGTGTCATGCCGGTGACGATGATGATCATGGAGCCCCGAAGATGAAGATCAAAAGGAGCAAAATGATATTGGCCATATCATGTCACTATTTGATTGCATGTAATGTTTATCATGTTTATGCATCTTGTTTACTTAGGACGACGGTAGTAAATAAGATGATCCCTTACAAAATTTCAAGAAGTGTTCTCCCCTAACTGTGCACCGTTGCTACAGTTCGTCGCTTCTAAGCACCACGTGATGATCGGGTGTGATGGATTCTTACGTTCACATACAACGGGTGTAAGACAGTTTTACACAGCGAAAACACTTAGGGTTAACTTGACGAGCCTAGCATGTACAGACATGGCCTCGGAACACGGAGACCGAAAGGTCGAGCATGAGTCGTATAGTAGATACGATCAACATGAAGATGTTCACCGATGATGACTAGTCCGTCTCACGTGATGATCGGACACGGCCTAGTTGACTCGGATCATGTAATCACTTAGATGACCAGAGGGATGTCTATCTGAGTGGGAGTTCATAAGATGAACTTAATTATCCTGAACATAGTCAAAAAGGATTTTGCAAATTATGTCGTAGCTCGCGCTTTAGTTCTACCGTTTTAGATATGTTCCTAGAGAAAATATAGTTGAAAGTTGAAAGTAGCAATTATGCGGACAGTAGAAAGCTTATGTCCTTAATGCACCGCTCAGTGTGCTGAACCCCAAACGTCGTTTGTGGATGTTGTGAACATCGGACATACACGTTTTGATAACTACGTGATAGTTCAGTTAAATGGTTTAAGTAGAGGCACCAAAGACGTTTTTCGAAACATCGCGGAGCATATGAGATGTTTCGAGGGCTGAAATTGGGATTTCAGGCTCGTGCCCACGTCAAGAGGTATAAGACCTCCGACGATTTTCTTAACCTGCAAACTAAGGGAGAAAAGCTCAATCGTTGAGCTTGTGCTTAGATTGTCTGAGTGCAACAATCACTTGAATCGAGTGGGAGTTGATCTTCCAGATGAGATAGTGATGTTTCCCCAAAGTCATTGCCACCAAGCTGCTAGAGCTTCGTGATGAACTATAACATATCAGGGATAGATATGATGATCCTTGAAATATTCGTGATGTTTGACACCACGAAAGTAGAAATCAAGAAGGAGCATCAATTGTTGGTGGTTGGTGAAACCACTAGTTTCAAGAAGGGCAAGGGAACAAAGGGATACTTCATGAAATGGCGATTCAGCTGCTGCTCTAGTGAAGAAACCCAAGGTTGAACCCAAACCCGAGACTAAGTGCTTCTGTAATAAAGGGAACAGCCACTGGAGCAGAATTACCCTAGATACTTGGTAGATGAGAAGGCTGGCAAGGTCGATAGAAGTATATTGGATATACATTGTGTTGATGTGTACTTTACTAGTACTCCTAGTAGCACCAGGGTATTAGATACCGGTTCGGTTGCTAAGTGTTAGTAACTCGAAATAAAAGCTACGGAATAGACGGAGACTAGCTAAAGGTGAGCTGACGATATGTGTTGGAAATGTTTCAAATGTTGATATGATCAAGCATCGCACGCTCCCTCTACCATCGAGATTGGTGTTAAAACCTGAATAGTTGTTATTTGGTGTTTGCGTTGAGCATAGACATGATTGGATTATGACTATCACAACACGGTTATTCATTTAAAGAGAATAATGGTTACTCTATTTATTTGAATAATACCTTCAATGGTCTTGCACCTAAAATGATTGGTTCATTGAAATCTCGATCGTAGTGATACACATGTTCATGCCAAAAGATAGTAATGATAGTACCACCTACTTGTGGCACTGCCACGTAAGTCATATCGGTATAAAATGCATGAAGAAGCTCCATGTTGATGGATCTTTGGACTCACTCATTTTTGAAAAGTTTGAGACATGCGAACCATGTCTATTGGTATATATGCATAAAGAAACTCCATGCAAATGGACCGTTTGAACTCACTTGATTTTGAATCACTTGAGACATGCAAATCATACCACATGGGCAAGATGACTGAAAGCCTCGTTTTAGTAAGACGGAACAAGATAGCAACTCGTTGGAAGTAACACATTTTGATGTGTGCAGTCCAATGAGTGCTGAGGCATGCAGTGAATATCGTTATGTTCTTACTTCACAGATGATTCGAGTAGATGTTGAGAATATTTTCTTGATGAAACACAAGTCTGAATTATTGAATGGTTCAAGTAATTTCAGAGTGAAGTAGAAGATCATTGTGACAAGAGGATAAAATGTCTATGATATGATCATAGAGATGAATATCTGAGTTAACGAGTTTTGGCACGCAATTAAGACATTGTGGAAATTGTTTTACAATTAATACCGCCTGGAACACCATAGTGTGATGGTGTGTCCGAACATCATAGTTGCACCCTATTGGATATGGTGCATACCATGATGTCTCTTATCGAATTACCACTATCGTTCATGGGTTAGGCATTAGAGACAACCGCACTCACTTTAATAGGGCACCACGAAACTCCGTTGAGACGACACCGTATGAATTATGGTTTACAGAAACCTAAGTTATCGTTTCTTAAAGGTTTGGGGCTGCGATGCTTATGTGAAAAAGTTTCAGGTTGATAAGCTTGAACCCAAAGCGGATAAAATGCATCTTCATAGGACACCCAAAACAGTTGAGTATACCTCCTAATTCAGATCCGAAAGCAATATGGATTGTTTCTTGAATCGGGTCCTTTCTTGAGGAAAGGTTTATCTCGAAAGAGTTGAGTGGGAGGATGGTGGAGACTTGGTATGGTTATTGAACCATCACTTAAACTAGTGTGTAGCAGGGCACAGGAAGTTGTTCCTGTGGTACCTACACCAATTTAAGTAGAAGCTTATGATAGTGATCATGAAACTTTGGATCAAGTCACTACCGTACCTCGTAGGGTGACAAGGATGTGTACTGCTTCAGAGTGGTACAGTAATCCTGTCTTGAAGGTCATGTTGCTAGACAACAATGAACCTACGAGCTATGGGGAAGCGATGGTGGGCCCAAATTCCGACAAATGGTTAAAGAAACCATGAAATCCGAGATAGGATCCATATATCAGAACAAAGCATGGACTTTGGCGGACTTGCCCAATGATCGGCAAGCCATTTGATAAATGGATCTTTTAAGAAGAAGACGGACGTGGATGGTAATGTCACCATCTATGAAGCTCGACTTGTGGCGAAGAGTTTTTCACAAGTTCAAGGAGTTGACTACGATGAGTTTTTCTCATCCGTAGCAATGCTTAAGTCCGTCGGAATCATGTTAGCATAAGCAGCATTTATGAAATCTGGCAGATGGATGTCAAAACGAGTTTCCTTACCAACTTTCGTAAGGAAAGGTTGTATGTGATACAATCAGAAAGGTTTTGTCGATCCTAAGGGTGCTAAAAGGTATGCTAGCTCCAGCAATCCTTCTAAGGACTGGAGTAAGCATCTCGGAGTTGGAATGTGCGCTTTGATGAGATGACCAAAGATTTTGGTGTATACAAAGTTTATAAGAAACTTGTATTTCCAAATAAGTGAGTGGGAGCACTATAGAATTTCTGATGAGTATATGTTGTTGACATATTGTAGATCAGAGATGACGTAGTTTTTCTAGAAAGCATATAGGGTTATTTGAAAGGTGTTTTTCAATAGAAAACCTGGATTAAGCTACTTGAAAATTGAGCATCAAGATCTATAAGGATAGATCAAAATGCTTAATAATACTTTCAAATGAGCACATACCTTGACATGATCTTGAAGGTGTTCAAGATGGATCAGTCAAAGAAGAAGTTCTTGCCTGAGTTGTAAGGTACAAAGTTAAGACTTAAAACTCGACCTCGGCAGAAAAGAGAGAAAGGACGAAGGTCGTCCCCTATGCTTTAGACATAGGCTCTACAGTATGCTATGCTGTGTGCCGCACCTGAAGTGTGCCTTGCCATGAGTCAGTCAAGGGGTACAAGTGTGATCCAAGAATAGATCACAGTACAGCGGTCAAAGTTATCCTTAGTAACTAATGGACTAAGGAATTTTCTCGGTTATGGAGGTGATAAAGAGTTCGACGTAAAGAGTTACGACGATGCAAGCTTAACACCTATCCGGATAGCTCTGAGTAGAGATACCGGATACGTATAATGGAGAAACAATTTAGAATAGCTCCAAGTAGAATAGTTATTTGGAATAGCTCCAAATAGAGCGTGGTAGCTGCATCTAGGAGATGACATAGAGATTTGTAAAGCACACACGGATCTGAAAGGTTCAGACCCGTTGACTATAACCTCTCTCACAAGCATAACATGATCAAACCCAGAACTCTTGGGTGTTAGTCACATGGGGATGTGACCTTGAGTGTTAATCACATATCGATGTGAACTGGATTATTGACTCTAGTGCAAGTGGGAGACTGTTGGAAATATGCCCTAGAGGCAATAATAAAAGTGTTATTATTATATTTCTTTGTTCATCATAATAGTCTTTTATTCATGCTATAACTGTATTATCCGGAAATCGTAATACACGTGTGAATACATAGACCACAATATGTCCCTAGTGAGCCTCTAGTTGACTAGCTCGTTGTGATCAACAGATAGTCATGGTTTCCTGGCTATGGACATTGGATGTCGTTGATAACGGGATCACATCATTAGGAGAATGATGTGATGGACAAGACCCAATCCTAAGCCTAGCACAGATCGTGTAGTTCGTATGCTAAAGCTTTTCTAATGTCAAGTATCTTTTCCTTAGACCATGAGATTGTGCAACTCCCGGATACCGTAGGAATGCTTTGGGTGTACCAAACGTCACAACGTAACTGGGTGGCTATAAAGGTGCATTACAGGTATCTCCGAAAGTGTCTGTTGGGTTGGCACGAATCGAGATTGGGATTTGTCACTCCGTGTAAACGGAGAGGTATCTCTGGGCCCACTCGGTAGGACATCATCAGAATGTGCACAATGTGACCAAGGGGTTGATCACGGGATGATGTGTTACGGAACGAGTAAAGAGACTTGCCGGTAACGAGATTGAACAAGGTATCGGTATACCGACGATCGAATCTCGGGCAAGTAAAATACCGCTAGACAAAGGGAATTGTATACGGGATCGATTGAGTCCTTGACATCGTGGTTCATCCGATGAGATCATCGTGGAACATGTGGGAGCCATCATGGGTATCCAGATCCCGCTGTTGGTTATTGACCGGAGAACGTCTCGGTCATGTCTGCATGTCTCCCGAACCCGTAGGGTCTACACACTTAAGGTTCGATGACGCTAGGGTTATAAAGGAAGCTTGTATGTGGTTACCGAATGTTGTTCGGAGTCCCGGATGAGATCCCGGACGTCACGAGGAGTTCCGGAATGGTCCGGAGGTAAAGATTTATATATGGAAAGTTGTTGTCCGGGTTCCGGAAAAAGTTCGGGTTTTTTCAGTATTGTACCAGGAAGCTTCCAGAAGGTTCCGGAGGATTCCGGAGGGGTCCGGAAGTCCGGAAATTGTTCCACCACGTCCAATACAATACCATGGGCTGTAGGGGGGCGCTCTAGCCTTAATGGGCCAGGGGCACCAGCCCCCCCAAGGCCCATGCGCATGGGAAGGGGGAAACCCTAAGGGGGAGGGCCTCCACTTGACTTGGGAGGCACTCCTCCCCCCCTTGGCCGCACCCCTTGGGGTGGGAAACCCTAAAGGGGGCGCAGCCCCCCTTCCCCCTATATATACTTGAGGTTTTGGGGCTGCCAACACATGAGAACTTCTCCTCTTGGCGCAGCCCTACCTCTCTCCCTTCTCCTCATATCTCGCGGTGCTTGGCGAAGCCCTGCTGGACTACCACGCTCCTCCATCACCACCACGCCGTTGTGCTACTGTTGGATGGAGTCTTCCTCAACCTCTCCCTCTATCCTTGCTGGATCAAGGCGTGGGAGACGTCACCGGGTTGTACGTGTGTTGAACGCGGAGGTGTCGTCCGTTCGGCACTAGGATCTCCGGTGATTTGGATCATGGCGAGTACGACTCCTTCAACCCCGTTCTCTTGAACGCTTCCGCTTAGCGATCTACAAGGGTATGTAGATGCACTCTTTTCCCCTCGTTGCTAGTTTCTGCATAGATAGATCTTGGTGACACGTAGGAAAATTTTGAATTTCTGCTACGTTCCCCAACAGTGCTTCCACTCACTTTCTTGTAAATACAGGCTTCACCGCAAGTCTTTGTAAAACTATATGCTTTGATCAACTTATCAAAGCGTATATTCCAACTCCGAGATGCTTGCACCAGTCCATAGATGGATCGTTGGAGCTTGCATATTTTGTTAGCACCTTTAGAATTGACAAAACTTTCTTGTTGCATCATATACAACTCTTCTTTAATAAATCCATTAAGGAATATATTTTTGTTTATCCATTTGCCAGATTTCATAAAATGTGGCAATTGCTAACATGATTCGGACAAACTTTAAGCATAGATACGAGTGAGAAACTCTCATCGTAGTCAACACCTTGAACTTGTCGAAAACCTTTTTGCGACAATTCTAGCCTTGTAGATAGTAACACTACTATCAGCGTCCGTCTTCCTCTTGAAGATCCATTTAATCTCAATGGCTCGCCGATCATTGGGCAAGTCAATCAAAGTCCATACTTTGTTCTCATACATGGATCTCATCTCAGATTTCATGGCATCAAGCCATTTTGTTGAATCTGGGCTCATCATTGCCTCCTTATAGTTCGTAGGCTCGTCATGGTCAAGTAACATGACCTCCAGAACAAGATTACCGTACCACTCTGGTGCGGATCTCACTCTGGTTTACCTACGAGGTTCGGTAGTAACTTGATCTGAAGTTACATGATCATCATCATTAGATTCCTCACTAATCGGTGTAGTAGTCACAGGAACAGATTTCTGTGATGAACTACTTTCTAATAAGGGAGCAGGTACAGTTACCTCATCAAGTTCTACTTTCCTCCCACTCACTTCTTTTGAGAGAAACTCCTTCTCCAGAAAGGATCCATTCTCAGCAACGAATATATTGCCTTCGTATATGTGATAGAAGGTGTACCCAACATTTTCTTTTGGGTATCCTATGAAGAAGCACTTCCCCGATTTGGGTTAGAGCTTATCAGGTTGAAACTTTTTCACATAAGCATTGCAACCTTAAACTTTAAGAAACGACAGCTTAGGTTTCTTGCCAAACCATAGTTCATACGGTGTCGTCTCAATGGATTTAGATGGTGCCCTATTTAACGTGAATGTAGTTGTCTCTAATACATAACCCCAAAATGATAGCGGTAAATCTGTAAGAGACATCATAGATCGCACCATATCAAGTAAAGTACGATTACGACGTTCGGACACACCATTACACTATGGTGTTCCAGGTGGCGTGAGTAGTGAAACTATTTCACATTGTTTTAACTGAAGGCCAAACTCGTAACTCAAATATTTTACTTATGCAATCATATCATAGAAACTTTTATTTTTGTTACGATGATTCTCCACTTTACTCTGAAATTCTTTGAACTTTTCAAATATTTCAGACTTGTGTTTCATCAAGTAGATATACTCATATCTGCTCAAATCATCTTTGAAGATCAGAAAATAATGATACCTACTGTGAGCTTCAATATTCATCGGTCCACATACATCAGTATGCATGATTTCCGACAAATCTGTTGCTTGCTGCATTGTTCCGGAGAATGGAGTCTTAGTCATCTTGCACATGAGGCATGGTTCGTAAGCATCAACTGATTCATAATCAAGTTATTCCAAAAGTCCATCAGCATGGAGTTTCTTCATGCGCTTTACACCAATATGACCTAAACGGCAGTGCCACAAATAAGTTGCACTATGATTATTAACTTTGCATCTTTTGGTTTCAATATTATGAATATGTGTATCACTATGATCGAGATCCAATGAACCATTTTCATTGGGTGTGTAACCATATATGTAAACAGAACAACAATTTATTCTCTTACTTAAATGAATAACCGTATTGCAATAAACATGATCAAATCATATTCATGCTCAACGCAAACACCAAATAACACTTATTTAGGTTCAACACTAATCCCGAAAGTATAGGGAGTGTGCGATGATGATCATATCAATCTTGGAACCACTTCCAACACACATCGTCACTTCACCCTTAACTAGTCTCTGTTCATTCTGCAACTCCCATTTCGAGTTACTACTCTTAGCAACTGAAATAGTATCAAATACTGAGGGGTTGCTATAAACACTAATAAAGTACACATCAATAACATGTATATCATATATACCTATGTTCACTTTGCCAACCTTCTTATCCGCCAATTACTTGGGGTAGTTCCGCTTCCAGTGACCAATCCCTTTGCAGTAGAAGCACTCAGTTTCAGGCTTAGGTCTAGACTTGGGTTTTTCACTTGAGCAGCAACTTGCTTGCCGTTCTTCTTGAAGTTCCCCTTTCTGCCCTTTGTCCCTTTACTTGAAACTAGTGGTTTTGTTTACCATCAACACTTGATGATTTTCTTGATTTCTACCTTCGTCAATTTCAGCATCATGAAGAGCTTGGGAATCGTTTTTGTTATCCCTTGCATATTATAGTTCATCATGAAGTTCTACTAACTTGGTGATGGTGACTAGAGAATTCTGCCAATCACTATTTTATCTGGAAGATTAACTCCCACTTGATTCAAGCGATTGTAGTACCCAGACAATTTGAGCACATGCTCACTGCTTGAGCTATTCTCCTCCATCTTTTAGCTATAGAACTTGTTGGAGACTTCATATCTCTCAACTCAGGTATTTTCTTGAAATATTAATTTCAACTCCTGGAACATCTCATATGGTCCATGACGTTCAAAACGTCTTTGAAATCCCGATTCTAAGCTGTTAAGCATGGTGCACTAAACTATCAAGTAGTCATCATATTGAGCTAGCCAAACGTTCATAACATCTGCATCTGCTCCTGCAATAGGTTTTTCACCTAGCGGTGCATCAAGGACATAATTCTTCTGTGCAGCAATGAGGATAATCCTCAGATCGGGGATCCAATCCGCATCATTGCTACTAACATCTTTCAACTTAGTTTTCTCTAGGAACATATCAAAAATAAAACAGGGGAGCTAAACGCGAGCTATTGATCTACAACATAGATATGCTAATACTACCAGGACTAAGTTCATGATAAATTTAAGTTCAATTAACCATATTACTCAAGAACTCCCACTTAGACAGACATCCCTCTAATCTTCTAAGTGATCACGTGATCCATATCAACTAAACCATGTCTAATCATCACGTGAGATGGAGTAGTTTCAATGGTGAACATCACTATGTTGATCATATCTACTATATGATTCAAGCTCGACCTTTCGGTCTCCGTGTTCCGAGGCCATATCTGTTATATACTAGGCTCGTCAAGTTTAACTTGAGTATTCCGCGTGTGCAACTGTTTTGCACCCGTTGTATTTGAACGTAGAGCCTATCACACCCGATCATCACGTGGTGTCTCAGCACAAAGAACTTTCGCAACGGTGCATACTCAGGGAGAACACTTGTAACTTGATAATTAGTGAGAGATCATCTTATAAAGCTACCATGAAACTAAGAAAAAATAAGATGTATAAAAGATAAACATCACATGCAATCAAAATATGTGACATGATATGGCCATCATCATCTTGTACCTTTGATCTCCATCTCCAAAGTATCGTCATGATTTCCATCGTCACCGGCATGACACCATGATCTCCATCATCTTGATCTATATCAATGTGTCGTCACATGGTTGTCTCGCCAACAATTTCTCTTGCAACTATTGCTATCGCATAGCGATAAAGTAAAGCAATTATTTGGCGCTTACATCTTATGCAATAAAGAGACAACCATAAGGCTTCTGCCAGTTGCTGATAACTTCAACAAAACATGATCATCTTATACAACAACTTATATCTCATCACGTCTTGACCATATCACATCACAACATGCCCTGCAAAAACAAGTTAGACGTCCTCTACTTTGTTGTTGCAAGTTTTTACGTGGCTGCTACGGGCTGAGCAAGAACCGTTCTTACCTACGCATCAAAACCACAACGATAGTTTGTCAAGTTGGTGCTGTTTTAACCTTCGCAAGGACCGGGCGTAGCCACACTTGGTTCAACTAAAATTGGAGAAACTGACACCCGCCAGCCACCTGTGTGCAAAGCACGTCGGTAGAACCAGTCTCGCGTAAGCGTATGCGTAATGTCGGTCCGGGCCGCTTCATCCAACAATACCGCCGAACCAAAGTATGACATGCTGGTAAGCAGTATGACTTATATCGCCCACAACTCACTTGTGTTCTACTCGTGCATATAACATCAACGCATAAAACCTAGCTCGGATGCCACTGTTGGGGAACGTAGTAATTTTAAAAAAATTCCTACGCACACGCAAGATCATGGTGATGCATAGCAACGAGAGGGGAGAATGTTGTCTACGTACCCTCATAGACCGGAAGCGGAAGCGTTAACACAACGCGGTTGATGTAGTCGTACGTCTTCATGGCCCGACCGATCAAGCACCGAAACTACGGCACCTCCGAGTTCTAGCACACGTTCAGCTCGATGACGATCCCCGGACTCCGATCCAGCAAAGTGTCGGGGAAGAGTTCCGTCATCACGACGGCGTGGTGACGATCTTGATGTTCTACCATCACAGGGCTTTGCCTAAGCACCGCTACAATATTATCGAGGATTATGGTGGAGGGGGGCACCGCACACGGCTAAGAGAACAATCACGAAGATCAACTTGTGTGTCTATGGGGTGCCCCTTGGCCAAGTATATAAAGGAGTGGAGGAGGGGGGAGAGGGCCGGCCCCTATGGCACGCCCTGAAGGAGTCCTACTCCCACCGGGAGTAGGATTCCCCCCCTTCCAAGTAGTAGGAGTAGGAGTCAAGGCAAGGGAAGGGAGAAGAGAAGGAAGGAGGGGGCGCAGCCCCTCCCCCTAGTCCAATTCGGACTAGGCCTTGGGGGGGCGCCCAACCTCTCCTCTCTCTTTCCCCTAAAGCCCAATAAGGCCCATATACTCTCCGGCGAATTCCCGTAACTCTCCGGTACTCCAAAAAATACCCGAATCACTCGGAACCTTTCCGATGTCCGAATATAGTCGTCCAATATATCGATCTTTACGTCTCGACCATTTCGAGACTCCTCGTCATGTCCCTGATCTCATCCGGGACTCTGAACTCCTTCGGTACATCAAAACTCATAAACTCATAATATAACTGTCATCGAAACCTTAAGCGTGCGGACCCTACGGGTTCGAGAACAATGTAGACATGACCGAGACACGTCTCCGGTCAATAACCAATAGCGGAACCTGGATGTTCATATTGGCTCCCACATATTCTACGAAGATCTTTATCGGTCAGACCGCATAACAACATACGTTGTTCCCTTTGTCATCGGTATGTTACTTGCCCGAGATTCGATCGTCGGCATCTCAATACCTAGTTCAATCTCGTTACCGGCAAGTATCTTTACTCGTTCCGTAATACATCATCCTGCAACTAACTCATTAGGTGCAATGCTTGCAAGGCTTAAGTGGTGTGCATTACCGAGAGGGCCCAGAGATACCTCTCCGACAATCGGAGTGACAAATCCTAATCTCGAAATACGCCAACCCAACAAGTACCTTCGGAGACACCTGTAGAGCACATTTATAATCACCCAGTTACGTTGTGACGTTTGGTGGCACACAAAGTGTTCCTCCGGTAAACGAGAGTTGCATAATCTCATAGTCATAGGAACATGTATAAGTCATGAAGAAAGCAATAGCAACAAACTAAACGATCAAGTGCTATGCTAACGGAATGGGTCAAGTCAATCACATCATTCTCCTAATGATGTGATCCCATTAATCAAATGACAACTCATGTCTATGGTTAGGAAACATAACCATCTTTGATCAACAAGCTAATCAAGTAGAGGCATACTAGTGACACTCTGTTTATCTATGTATTCACATATGTATTACGTTTCCGGTTAATACAATTCTAGCATGAATAATAAACATTTATCATGATATAAGGAAATATATAATAACTTTATTATTGCCTCTAGGGCATATTTCCTTCACCAACGCCTTGTCTCCACGGATCCGCGGGTTTGTTGCCACGACAGCTTCGGGTCCCCCGATGGAAGGCTTCAGGCGGGTAGCATCCACAGGGGGAGCCCCATAATCACCCCCACCGACCACCGAGTTCACCTCCTACGGCGGCGTCACTTTCCCTTCCTGCGCATACGAGCCATCACGACGGACGGGGCCTCGGCTAGTAGCGTCGCGGTTGGGAGATTGGATCGATCCGGCGGCTTCCGTGGTTTTTGGCATTGTTCCATCCACGCCCCGGGCGTCTTGAAGTAGGCAGGGTTCTCAGATTTCTTGCAACATGGATCAGGCAGCCCTAACCCATCTGTACGTAGACTCCCAGCTGGAATCCTCTCAGTGCTTTCCTTGGCGGAAACGGCAGGATCGACTCGGCCTGGAGGGCCAAGCGATCGCGGGGCGGACAAGGCCGCTGCTGCTCTGTCTCCCTGCCTGGGCAAGGGCGCGGATGGAAGGCCACACGCGGCCGGACTGGCGTCCGGTGGCGGCGGCAGCGAGGCGATCGCCTCATGATCGCCAAGGGCGTCTAACCCTAGCGAAGCGGTAACCATCCGGAGAAAAAAGAGTTGTCAGAAGCGACAAGCTTCTAACATCACTGCATCCTTTGTGGAGGAAATAGTCTCTCAGTATGGATCTTCTATAATTAAAACAGAGAAGGAATCTTCTACGATTCATGGTGAGAACTCCTTCACAAGGAAATATTAATCTCAATATTTTTTTCAATCACAATGTGTCTACAAAACTTGGTGAACAAAATAAAAATCAATTGTCATTGTAGTAGGGGTACCAACGTATATGATCGAGGCAAACTTGCCACTCGATGAACAATCATCGGTCCATGAAATGCAATATAGTTTCAAATTTATCTCGATCACACATGCGAGAATTGATAGACCTACACAACAATAACCAAGCTTGCCGCCATCCGCCGGAGCAACTATTTAAGCCGAGCGGCGCCGGCCTCGCCCGACGATGTGGGACTAAAATTTGGGTGCACCGATGAGAGAGGGAGGAGATTCGGTCACTGTAGTGGGACCGCTACGACCTGCAGCGGGGTCGACAGTCGTGCCTGAGCACGCCCGGGCGCCCCATATCCGTCTCATATTTGGGCTGAATATGAGGGGTGTCAGTCAACCCAGGCGTTTGAAGTCCGTTTGTGGCGCCCGTCTGAGTTGAAATTTCGTGACCGGGCAGTGACCAGACGCCCCGCCCGGACGTATGAGGTGGGTTTGAGAGGCCCGATTATAGATGCTCTTAGTCATTAGGCATGACATCCTTTTATTGATCCGAAACAATAGCTTCATTGAAATCAACTAAAGACTATTATCATGACACGTAAAATGTCTGTGTTTTTGGTGTCGACGAATTGTTATACACTCGTATGAACCGGAATCAACAACGCCCGAAGACAATTTATTTTGTATGAACAAGAGTCAAATTCAACTTTTTGTAAAATCCAAATTCAACCTTTTTTAGATGTGTCCAATTCAACCTTCAAAAAAGACAATTAAAAAAAAGCAACGCACGATTGGAAGATGTATGTTTTTTCTTAGGGATTGCCATGCTAGGACGGTAGGCCTCCTTTGGTTCATAGGGTAGAAAAATTATAGGAATAGGAAAGTCATAGGAAATGAGATGACATGTACCTCAAATCCTATGAGTAGGAATAGAAAAAGAGATGCACTTTGATTCACATCATAGGATTTTTTCCATTAAGTCTAGGCTAATGTTTATTTTCTTATGAAATATGGAGGATAGGAAAAATTCCTCCATAGGAACATGATTTCATTCCTACAAACCAAAGAGCTCTAAAGGAAATTTTTCTATAAAAATCATATCCTATAAAATTCCTACAAGATTCCTCTAAATCAAAGAAGGCCAGTATGTTTTTTTGAGGGATTGCCACGCTAGCTAGCTACGTCCGGATGGGTGATGAGGTCGCGCTCTTCCTGGGTCTTCTCGCAGGCCGGTCCGCCGGTACGTAACGTTTCCCTACCGGTAGGATGTCCTCTCGACTTTGTTTCCGCAAAACTAGTTGTACTGCTGATCGATCGATGCAGTGTTGACACATGCATGCCATTTTCTTCCAAGCCAGTCGAGGTAAATTCCAATTAACATCTCGAGGGTACAGAGTTTTGGTCAACCCGGGCCGCAAATGTCTCATTCGAGCTTCCGGCGTAAACTTTCCAACATGCCGAATTCCGTGAAAAAAAGTTGCGTGACCAGAACAGGAAAATCTATGCCGGGCGGTACGTAGAACAGTAGAACTAGAGCACTTACGTACGCCAATGTTAACACAAGAGAAGGCGACACAGCTTTCTAGATTCTCTCTATCGGAAAGTGAAAGACCAAATCAACACTTCCGTACAGATAATTCAAAGACCAAACACATCCAAAACGTTGACAAGTCCTGCCCGATAAAGTGACGCATACAAGCGTTGTTTAGCTAGCATGCTAAGCAACCATAGGTGGTTTTGTTTAATCAGTCTCATGGAAATGAAACATGGGGTAAAAGCTCCTTTTTTAATGACTACAGTAATAAGAAAAATCATGCATGAAACGAATAGTCCAGAGGCCGTCGATCGAACGAGGCAAGGAAAGCTTCTGCAGTTTTCGCCTGGCCTTCCGCGGCAACGTAGTGCCCTTTGACAAATGGCAGCATGTGATGTGACCAGATGGTCAAATCATGTGATGTACCATTTTTTTGGGGGCTGCGTGCTTAATTGTAGTTCTTTTTATCTTTGAGGGCATGTGCTTAATTGTAGTTCAAGGATCAACATGCATGAGTGCACGCACAATATATGGAACTGAATTGCCTGCCCTACGATTTCTGCTCAAGCATCTCGAAGACCCTAGACGATAAGATCATCGAGCAGCAGCAGCATCACTTTTCGTGGTACAAATGAAGCCGCTTTCCGCCCTCTCCAACAAATATAATATATGTTGTCAAAATCCGCGTAGTCGTTGAGAATTAATTTGAGAACAGAAACATACCTACGCCCGAACTGGTCTTGTCAAACAAACATCCTTTTCTTTTGGGGATGGTGGGTGCGTCGTCATCTTTTTTTTGTTTTTTATTTACAGTTGAGTCCCTATCATCTTTTTTGTTTTTTATTTACAGTTGCGTCCCTATCTTACACTTTCACTCTGAGACGATGACACAAAGCTAGCATAACAGATCACCCAGCCGGCGTTCCAAAAGTGAGATGACACTCGTAGGAGCTCCCGAACACTGAGTGACACATAACGCGCATGCAGTTCGTTTCATAATTGTCCCTTCGATACACAATGCAATGCATATTTTGTTTTTCAAAAATCAAACATATATATGTCTGAACAAGTTTATAAATAAACTATCAACATTAAAATAATAAACGAATAAAATATAAAAGTATATTTCATGACGAATCTAATGGTACTGATTTTGTATTGTGGACGCCGATATTTTGATTCTTAAACTTGGTCAAACATTTAGCAAACAAAACATGCACTATATTTTGAAACGGATAAAATGTAGATTTCTTCATCTCAACTACTAAAAGTGTCGATATTGGACTCGTGTGTTGCTTGCACATAGTTATGACGTGTTTGCAGGCACTCTGTACGGGCGTGCCCTGTCACTCACTTCCAGCTTGATCGATCAAGGATGCGCTAGCTAGTAGTCTCTGTGACTGTGATCTATGGCCTGAGATAGCTTGGCAGATGGTTATGGCGTGGTCGGCAAATCAATGCTTCGCAAGCGATCGATGAACGATCAGTTAGCCACAAGCTGTCCATCCTCGTCAAACATCTGTAGTATGTGTCGATTACAAGGGCTATGGCTTGCGTGCACTCGATCGATGAGGAGTTCGTCGGCCTGCTTGCCATAGCATAAAGCCCGATCGGTGCTCCGTCGGTCATGTCACCAATCCTGCATGTCACGACCCACGATGGAGACCGCGGACGACCTCGCACCACGACCAAATAAATACTCCATCTTCTCAGGGCATGTACAGTGGAGTTGACTCAGCTGTCTGTAAGCAAGCACACATAGAATATTTGACTACGTGATGGGAAAAGAAAGAGGAGAGAAAAACCAATCGTCTGTACAATTACCGACCGTCTAATAGCACAAAAATCGCTGCTTAGCGACATCCAACCTCCGGTTGTACGAAGGGGTGTCTGCATCTAGCAGTTTTTTCTTCCAAGATCGATACAACCACCGCATGGATTTAGAGGCTATACGGACTACTAAATAGACAATGTGTTGTAAAAGGTGTCTGTAGTAAACAACTAAATAGACTATAGTCTGACATGGACAGGGGCTATAGACAGGATCTGTCTAGACTGTTGTACATGCCCTCGGTGCGGTCGATCGAGCATACTATACCGATCGGTGGTGCGTCAATCGTCATCGCCGTGGCGCCTCTGCATGCAGGTTTGGCATCGGCAGGTCGCGGTGACGCTATCACACGACCACGCACACGTACGCGCGCGCATTGGTTAATTAGATGCGGCGCCGTGTGTCGCAAGATCATCGTACGTTGCTTCCGTTCACACAGCCGTACACACGCACAGAATGTCAGAATTTGACGGTCAATATAATTCATATGCACTTGCTAACTAACTAGCGCGGCCGGCCCCTTCAATCGAGTTGCTTGCTTGCTTGCTTGGAGTAGTACGTTCTGCAAGTGGTGTTAAGAGTGTGTTTGGATACGTTTTAGTCTCATGATTAAAAGTAGTGTTACTAAAACTTGCTAGCCTCATCCATGCTTGGATCCAAATACTAAAAAGACTAAAATCAAGTTAATGAACATTTAGTATCCTTCAAACTCTTTAATCCAGAACTCGCATGTGTTAAAGGAGAAGAGTTAAATGAGAAGAGAGAGGACTAATCCACATTTTAGTAGGGGTACGCTTGACTAAAAAAATTTAGTCTCAAGACTAGTTTTAGCTCCTCTTTAGTCAGGGGTGCTTGAAACTTCTTAAAGAGACTTTTTTTAGTCAGACTAAAATAAGTCCCTTGGATCCAAGCACCCTCTAAGTTTTGACTTGGGAGTTTGTTTACACAATTTGATTGACTGACGCGCGCTGTGAGAAAGAACAGTCGCGGTCGTGCCTTGTGTTGACCTGGATCGATCGATCGGTTAGTTGACAAATTAAAAAACATGTGAATGAGGCTGGCCATAGTGGGAGTAACATAACTAGTATCATGTATTTGGGAGTCGCAAACATGCTTACGTGGCAGATAATTAAAAAAGAGAGAGAGGGTCATAGTAATATAGGTAGATACCGTAACATAATAAATGTTATGCTACTATGTGTCATACATGACAATAAATGAGATCACGTATGATACTACTTTATAATACTATACACTATGAATGTAGTATCATACACTAGTATCATATGCATGATATTAATATATTACTCCCCACTATGACCAGCCTGAATGGGTCGCTTCTCCGTAGTTAATTACCTGTGAAATGTCCTGATAGTACTGGAAGACGCGCTACAAGACCGATCGATGTAGTGCTTGTTGTTAATTTATAGTAATCCAAGACTAGGTGTACATGTCATTTTCTTCGGAGTCAGGCGAGGTAAACTTGAAGGAGCATAGTTGAATTAGACCTTTTTTGATTTATAGAATATGAATAATATAGGAATAAGAATATCATAGGACATGCATCTCAATTCTACTTCCTCCGTCTGAAATTACTTGTCACAGAGATGAATAATAGTGGATGTATGTAGAACTAAAATGCGTCTAGATATATCCATTTTATGACAAATATTTCCGAACGGAAGGAGTATAAAGAAAAAGATGTTATTGGATGCATATGATAAGGTTTTTTCATTGAGTCTAAGCTAATTTTTTTTCTTTTGAAATGTGAAGGATTGATTCCTATCCCACGTAGGAATAGGAATCCTTTCTTATAAATCAAAGAGTTTTAAAAGAATTTTTCCTATAAAGTTCCTATACTTTGTAATTCCTACAATATTTCTATGAACCAAAGGAGACCCTCTTTTTTGCATGGTAATAGGTGTCTCATTTATATCATAAGTATCATAGTACAAGTCACGTAACCGACCCGGCAAAACTAAAAAGACAGCAGAAAGCTACCCTTTGCACAAAGGAACAACAACCAAGAAGTAAAATTACAATCAAGATTGAAGAAACCTCTGTACTTGACACCAACGTCCGTCACCTGCCTTTGGAACCACCACAGCAGCCACCAAAGGAAAAAATGACGGATCGCCTTCACACCCGAGCTCGTAGCGGCTCCATCATTGATAAGCAGCTTTGCGGACCTTCAAGGTGGCTCACCAAAGGCAAAACCATTACCATTGAACGAATCAGACCGGGGCAACACCCCAGACACGCCATCGAACTCCAGATCTGGCACCCCCACACGACTAGGACGTCGGAGGAGAAAACCACATATGCCATTCACGAACCGCGAACCCAGCACACGATCCACCATCTTCCAGATGCCGCCGATGCATACCACAATTTGCATCCGCTCCTGGACTACCTCCCAAGCTCTGCGCCGGTGCTGGAGCAAACGCCGTCGCAACGGCGGTGCCCGAGGACACAGGTCCACTACAAGGATGTCGCCGCCGCCACGCCATCTTTACTTGAACAGACTGATTTCCAAATCCGTCCCCAACCATAGGACCAATCGCCTCGTTGGAATAGGATCCGAAGAAACTTTATTCAATGCTGCCATCGTCGCCGCCGAAGCCAAAATGATGAACGACCTAAAATCCTAATCTACGAGAGAAAAAAAACAATTCACACGCATGGATCCGGCGACCCCCCTCACCACCGACGATCGAGGCCGGCGGCGGAGGGAAGCCGTCGAACGGCGGCGGCGGGGAACACTCTTGCGGCAAGGTCGCCTTTACTTTCCTCTTTTTGAATGTTAGCATTCCTGCTAAATTCATTGCACAGGAGAAAGAGAAGGTTGGTCCAGTTTATGAGGGAAACCGGACCCAAAAACCATACAAACGGTGCCTTTCGGCAACCAACACACACATCCTCATGAATCACAGGTCCCTCTGACCGGATCCATCTCTAGGACGATGCCCCCAAGAGGGAACGCGACACCGGATAGCGCCGCCATCGTCCGATCTAAACTAGACCAAAGGTTTCCCCCGGAGCATGGCAAGAAAGATAAGGTGGGAGCAGCTACACCGATGCCTCCAACGAGGTAGTGACGCTAGAAGACGCCGCCATCGACGACTCCGGCCACAACCGAAGTACGACTTTCGCCGGCCGTCTCACCTACACTGTTCGAGCCCAGAATCCGATCAGCCTACCCACCAAACCACTACCCCTGGCTCCACGGCAAACCACACATCCCCTGCAAGCTCGACATGCTTCCAACCTAGCATCTGCGTGCCCCACTGGAAGGAGGATGCAACCCGACAGCGACACCATTCTTCTCCCATCAGAAGGATGCAACCAAGTAGGACGCCATTCGTCTCCTCGAGGATGCAACGCCTATGGGCCGTTCATCTCCCGACAAAGGATGCAACAGCCGCAACAGCGCCATTCCACTCCCTCCAGCCACCACCATCTCGCCCTCCCACCTGTTGCAACATCGAGCTTTCCAAACCACCATCAGAAGGATGCAACACCGGGCAAGGTGCCATTCATCTTCCTCCTCACCTCCACGCCCCCAGCCGCCAGGGCGCCAGATCCGGCCGGCAAGGGCCCGCCAGATCCGGCCGCGCCAGGCCAGGGGCCTTCCGCCAGGGAGGAGCTCGTGTCCTCCCGCAGCAACCCACCACCACGACGTGCGCGGCCGCGCCACCCCACGCCCCACCAGATCCACGCCCCGCCGTCGGCTCAATCATCCGCTGACCGCGCGTGCGCGCCCACGAGCCGCACCATGCGCGCCAGCCGCCCCCACACCTCGCGCCCAGCAGTAGCCCGACAGACCCGTCTGCCCCTCCTCGTGGCTCGCAAGCACTCCAGGTCGCCGGCAAGCCCGAGCCCAGATCTGTCTCAGCCGCCGCGCCCACAGCTCCTACGCCGCCGGAGGCCTCCTCCGCGAGCGGCGAGCGCGCAAGCCACCTCACTGATGTGGCGCGCCAAGCAGCACTGGCCCGCGCTCAGCCACACGCCGCAGCGTCCCGCACCTCCGCTTGGCGCAGCTGCCCCGTGCAGCCCGCCTCGCATGCGGGAGCGGAAGAGCCCGCCGCCGCCGACACCACACGGGCTTTGCCCGGCGGCGTCCGCCAACGGTGGCGGGGGGAGGAGGGATGGACGAGCGACGGCGGCGCCCGGTGGCTAGGATTAGCGCCCGGGTCGCTCGCGAGGAGCGACACGGGGCTCGGGTTGGATGTGTCCCCGTGTGCCTTTTCTTTCCTCTGGCGGAAGAAAGAAAAGCGCCGTCCCAAAGGAGGCCTTAACATCTGGACAATGCACAGTATGTACGTCTTGGTCAACCCGCGCCGCAGAAGTTTCTGTTTCCATCGCAAGCAAAGAAGAGACTGCAGCTTTCCATCGAACATACCAAATCGATCGGACAATGAAAACTGCATGACCGGAAAAGGCAAATCTCTATTTGCATGCGGTGGACCTAACTTTCGACGGCGCCAGTGGAACAGTAGAACTAGGGCACGTACTTTCAGATTTCCAGATTCTATCCACAGGGAATAAGACCCAATTGAAAGACGCATTCAAACGTTGACAAGTCTAGCCGGATAAAGCTACCGGGCACGAGCTTTATTTCGCATGCTAAGTAATCATAGATGGGTTTTGTTTATCCAGCTTCACGGAAATTGATCGACATTCGGGGAGCAAAAGTTCCTTATGATGAAACAAAACAGATACCAGTCCAGAAGCAAAATCTGACCAAGACGAAGCAGATGGCTGCCTTTTTCTTGGGAGTCAATGACGCGCGGTTCCCCTTTGAGAAGTTTAGACTAGCTACAATGGATAGTAACATACACTAGATAACATACACATATCTCTAGACTATGTTACTACCTCTATAGTAGGTAGTAACTTAAGTGTGATAACATGTAAAGATTCATTTATTAGGTTATAGACTCATATTGTATTGGGATATGTGATGTTACAGTAACTAGCTAAGTTACTACAACTACCTCTCTTTTCATTAACTCATTGCCACATAAACAAATTTGCTGAGTTGAACTTGATGTTACTGCTGAAGTTACTCCCATTGTGGCTAGTCTTACGTACGTCACGGGCGCATATTGCATATTGGCACGTCGTCGCCCCCATGCATGCACCTTGCATGCTGCACGCTCGAGGAAGAGAATCTTCAATAGTACAAACGTGCGTAATCCATTTGTTTTACTGCTCGCTCGCTGCTCCAAGACCGTCGTCTCGGACAACACGCATGCCCATCGATATAGGGGAGGCGAAGAAGGTTGTGCGCTTTTCGTCTGGCCTTCGGCACGCGTATTGCATATTGCGACGCCATCGCCGCATGCATGCATGCTGCTCGGACGAGAAAGAGTCCAATCCAAAACGTGCGTGAATTATGCCGTCTCTACTGTGGCAAGTCCATATGTTTTACAGTAGTACGGAGTACTGTTTTTTAGGAGGACGAGAACGTTGTCTCCGTCCCACAACACAACACGCGTACGCCGATCGATCGGACGAGGCAAGGAAGCTTCTGCATTTTTCGCCTGGCCTTCCGCGGCAACGTAGTGTGCCCTTTGACAAATGTCAGCATATGATGTGACCAGATGGTCAAATCTGACCCAAAAAAAAACTAGGAGTAACATTTTTTGTCGGGCTGCGTGCTTGATTGTAGTTCTTTTTTCCCGGGAATGTGCTTAATTGTAGATGATCAAGTTACACAAGTTAATTTGTTCTTGAGCCCCTTCCGTTGCCATTGGTGCGGGTGCGCTCTCAATCTAGTAGCAGTGACTGATGGGGTCCAGTGGTGGTGTCTCTGGTGTTGCCGTGATACTACCATTCATTCACACTCCCATGTCCAACGTGTCTTTGACACCGTCTTTGTGTTGGTTTGCATGCTCAAATCCTTCCCATGGCAGTTAATGTGTTGTTGTGATTTTTGTTTTTCGGTGCGGTTGCGGTTGATCTTTGCTCTTAGATAGCACATGATACCCACCTTACCGAACCTTGTAAAATTCTCCGGTTGTTCATGTGGAAGAGTTCGCAATCATGGCTCTTATTCGTCAGTGATCTCATAGCGTTCATTGCTCCGATATCACCCCCTCGTGGTAAAAGCATGCAGCCACTCATGGCACTCGCTGATTACGTTTGCTCTAGTATTACGACATGTGATAGACATGCCGTATGCGGGTGTTTCTAATAACTCACAAGGAAGGTCTTGGTATTATGATACCCTTCAACTGAACCAGGTAGCACTTCTCCCCACATCTGCTTATGGCAGTTCTTATGGTGATGAACTGATGATATTTATGCTATGTCGGATGGGCAGGTGCTTTGTCTTGCGCGTCTACTTCTTCATTTTCCATTTTTTTTTCTCTCCGTTGTAATCTCTCGATGCTGGTGCTGTAAAATCACAACCCAAGTCCTATCTCTTTTTAAGCCCAAAGAGACTTCCAAATCAAATTGGACTCCCGGGTTGCTTGCACATGGTTATGGTGTGCTTGCAGGCACTCTGTACGGGCGTGCCTGGCACTCATATCCAGCCCGATCGATCAAGGATGTGCTAGCTAGTACTCCCTCCATTTCACAATATAGTGCCTATAGAATTTTGTAAAAGTCAAACTTTGGCAACTTTGACTAAGTGTATAGAGAAAATTGTCTACATCTACAATACCAAACATGTACATTCTAAAAATATAACTCACGGTATATTCAATGATGTGCATTTGGTATTCTAGATGTACCTACTTTTCTCTATAAACATGGTCAAAGTTTGTAATGTTTGACTTTTGTAAAAATCTATAGGCACTACATTATGGAACGGAGGGAGTACTTGCCATATGGTCTCTGCGACTGTGATCTATGGCCTCAGATAGCTTGGCAGATAGTCATGGCGTAGTCTTGCGAGTGCGATCAATCAATCAAGCATACACATCGATCGGTGGCGCGTCGTCGCCGTGGCGCCTCCGCGCCTGAAGTACGTGATCAAACGGTTTCCACGTTCTGCCCGTGCTGCCCTGCCACTGAACTACCTCTGCAGGTTTGGGCATCGGCAGGCCTCGGTGACGCCATCACACGACCACGCGCACGTACGCGCGCCTGGCCAAGATCATCCTACGTTGCTTCCGTTCACACATCCGTACACACACACACACACATCGAATCAACGGTCAATCCATATCCACTTGCTGCTAACTCACTAACGCGGCCGGCCTCTTGGATCGAATTGCTTTGCTTGCTTGCTTGCTTGTGGGAGGGTCATGTAAGGTAAACAAGTACTGCTAGTGGTGTTAAGTTTTGACTTGGGAGTTTGTTTACACAGTTTGATTGACTGGCGCGCGCTGTGAGGGAGAACGGTCGCGGTCGGGCGTTGTGTTGACCTCGATGGAACGGTTGGCTGACAAATTAAAAGACGTGTACTAGTGCATGTGTCTCGCCTCGGTAGTTAATTACCTGTAGATGTAGAATGTCCTGATGACTTTGTTTCGACGAAACTAGTAGTACTACTAGTAGTTGTGTAGGATTTGACAAACTAGTCGCGTGTTTTCCATCTGCACATTACTATACGTAAGCAGCCTCAAAGGTCAGTTGCCGCGGAAGGCCAGACGAAAAGCCCAGAGGCTTCTTCGCCCTCGACCGATCGGCATGCGTCTTGTCCGAGACAACGCTCTTGGAGTAGCAAGCAGTAAAACAGATGGATGGATTACGCACGTTTGTGTTGGAGATTCTTCCTCGAGCGTGCAGCATGGCATGCATGTGGCGACGACGTGCCAATATGCAATGCAATACGCGCCCCTGACGTCCCGTACCTACGTTCCACAGGGAAACCGGGCGTCCATTGACTCCCAACAAAAATGCAGCTAGCTAGCTGCTTTCTCTGGGTCAGGTTTTGCTTCTGGACTAGTGATTGCTTCATCATAAGATGCTTTTGCCCCCAGAATGTCGATCATTTCCATGGAACTGAATAAAGAATACCTATCTATGATTACTTGGCATGCTGGACAATGCTCCTGTGCGTAGCTACATCCGGCCGGAGTTGTCAACGTTTGAATGTGACTTTCAGTTTGGTCTTTCTCTTTGGGAGATGGGAATCTAGAAAGCTGTGCTGCCTTCTCTTGTGTTTTACTGTTCTAGGGCTGTCGAAAGTTAGGTTCAGCGCAATTAGAGATTTGCCTGTTCCGGTCATGCACCTTTTCATCTCCCGATCGATTTGGCATGTTCAAAGGAAAGCTGTGGTCTCTTTCTTGCCTGCTGAGAGCATCTGCAGCCGGGTGCCGCAAACCCGCTTCAAACGTCCAGGCAGACGGCCCGGGCACTGACCAGTTAAAAAAAGTGATTTAGACGAGCTTCTTAAACTGGCATCAAATGCCTGGGCTGCCGACACCCTTCATGTCCAGCCTAAATCTGAGGCGGATATGGGCGCGCCCGGGCGCGTCTACTACGTCGGACCTGATAACCCTACCCCATCATAAATCGGACCAAATTCATCAAACCGTTCCTCCTCCTTCTGCCTTCCCCCTACCTTTCTCGCGTCAGAGTCCTCGCTGTCCGCCACCCTTGCTCCCCATCCTCACCGCCGGTCCCAATCCGTCGCCCTAGATGTCGCCCGACCCGTCCTCAACCGTCGCGACAGAGGCTGCGTCCGCCTCATCCGTCGGCATCCTGTCCTTGGCTTCGTCGTGCAAGCCGGAGAACATCACCCGGAGGAACCGGCGCCACCGGCAGCGAGAGAGGGAAGCGGTGGCGTCGCAGGGAGCGGATGCGGACATGGACGAGCAGCTGTCCCCACGTCGTGCCCGGAACCCTACACCCCATCCATCCATCCGCCGACAAGGATTGTGCCGTCGGACCAGGTTGGGTCAGAGAAGGATATGGTGGCCGGTTGGGGCATTCTGAAGACCTTTCCGCCAACGTTGATGCCGGCAGTGGACATATGTCACTCGCGCAGCTCGTCCGGGTATGGATAAGAACGGGAACCGGCGGCGTCCAGGTTGCCCACGACCTGTTTGACGGAATGACATAACAAGAGTCGGTATGTTCTTGCTATTGGGGAACGTAGCAGAATTTTAAAATATTGTACGCATCACCAAGATCAATCTATGGAGTCATCTAGCAACGAGGAAGAGGGGAGTGCATCTACATACCCTTGTAGATCGCGAGCGGAATCGTTCAAGAGAACGGGGTTGATGGAGTCGTACTCGTCGTGATCCAAATCACCGATGACCTAGCGCCGAACGGACGGCACCTCCGCGTTCAACACACGTACGGTTGGGAAGACGTCTCCTCCTTCTTGATCCAGCAAGGGGAAGGAGAGGTTGATGGAGATCCAGCAGCACGACGGCGTGGTGGTGGAAGCAACGGTGATCTCGGCAGGGCTTCGCCAAGCTCCAACGAGAGAGAGAGAGAGAGAGAGAGAGAGAGAGGTGTTACGTGGGGAGAGGGAGGCGCCAGAGACTTGGTGCGGCTGCCCTTCCTCCCCCCACTATATATAGGGCCCCTAGGGGGGGCGCCGGCCCTAGGAGATGGGATCTCCAAGGGGGCGGCGGCCAAGGGGGGGGGACTTGCCCCCCAAGCCAAGTGGGACGCCCCACACCCCTAGGGTTTCCAACCCTAGGCGCAGGGGAGGCCCATGGGGGGCGCACCAGCCCACTAGGGGCTGGTTCCCCTCCCACTTCAGCCCATGGGGCCCTCCGGGATAGGTGGCCCCACCCGGTGGACCCCCGGGACCCTTCTGGTGGTCCCGGTACAATACCGATTACCCCCAAAACTTTCCCGATGGCTGAAACTGGACTTCCTATATATAAATCTTCACCTCCGGACCATTCCGGAACTCCTCGTGACGTCTGCGATCTCATCCGGGACTCTGAACAACTTTCGGGTTACCGCATACTAATATCTCTACAACCCTAGCGTCACCGAACCTTAAGTGTGTAGACCCTACGGGTTCGGGAGACACATAGACATGACCGAGATGACTCTCCGGTCAATAACCAATAGCGGGATCTGGATACCCATGTTGGCTCCCACATGTTTCACGATGATCTCATCGGATGAACCACGATGTCGAGGATTCAATCAATCCCGTATACAATTCCCTTTGTCAATCGGTACGTTACTTGCCCAAGATTCGATCGTCGGTATCCCAATTTGTTCAATCTCGTTACCGGCAAGTCACTTTACTCGTACCATAATGCATGATCCCGTGACCAAACACTTGGTCACATTGAGCTCATTATGATGATGCATTACCGAGTGGGCCCAGAGATACCTCTCCGTCATACGGAGTGACAAATTCCAGTCTCGATCCGTGTCAACCCAACAGATACTTTCGGGGATACCTGTAGTATACCTTTATAGTCACCCAGTTACGTTGTGACAATTGGTACACCCAAAGCACTCCTACGGCATTCGGGAGTTACACGATCTCATGGTCTAAGGAAATGATACTTGACACTGAAAAAGCTCTAGCAAACGAACTACACGATCTTGTGCTATGCTTAGGATTGGGTCTTGTCCATCGCATCATTCTCCTAATGATGTGATCCCGTTATCAATGACATCCAATATCCATAGTCAGGAAACCCTGACTATCTATTGATCAACGAGCTAGTTAACTAGAGGCTTACTAGGGACATCTTATGGTCTATGTATTCACACATGTATTATGATTTCCGGATAACACAATTATAGCATGAACAATAGACAATTATCATGAACAAGGAAATATAATAATAATCATTTTATTATCGCCTCTAGGGCATATTTCCAACACTTGATGCTCTTGCCGATCAACTTTGCATATGGTGACGGAAATATGCCCTAGAGGCAATAATAGAGATATTATTTATTTCCTTATTTCATGATAAATGTTTATTATTCATGCTAGAATTGTATTAACCGGAAACATAATACATGTGTGAATACATAGACAAACAGAGTGTCACTAGTATGCCTCTACTTGACTAGCTCGTTAATCAAAGATGGTTATGTTTCCTAACCATGAACAAAGGAGTTGTTATTTGATTAACAGGATCACATCATTAGTTGAATGATCTGATTGACATGACCCATTCCATTAGCTTAGCACCCGATCGTTTAGTATGTTGCTATTGCTTTCTTCATGACTTATACATGTTCCTATGACTATGAGATTATGCAACTCCCGTTTGCCGGAGGAACACTTTGGGTGCTACCAAACGTCACAACGTAACTGGGTGATTATAAAGGAGCATTATAGGTTTCTCCAAAGGTAGATGTTGGGTTGGCGTATTTCGAGATTAGGATTTGTCACTCTGATTGTCAGAGAGGTATCTCTGGGCCCTCTCGGTAATGCACATCACTTAAGCCTTGCAAGCATTGCAACTAATGAGTTAGTTGCGGGATGATGTATTACGGAACGAGTAAAGAGACTTGCCGGTAACGAGATTGAACTGGGTATTGGATACCGACGATCGAATCTCGGGCAAGTAACATATCGATGACAAAGGGAACAACGTATGTTGTTATGCGGTCTGACCGATAAAGATCTTCGTAGAATATGTAGGAGACAATATGGGCATCCAGGTCCCGCTATTGGTTATTGACCGGAGACGTGTCTCGGTCAAGTCTACATTATTCTCGAACCCGTAGGGTCCGCACGCTTAAGGTTACGATGACAGTTATATTTTGAGTTTATGCATTTTGATGTACTGAAGGTTGTTCGGAGTCCCGGATGTGATCACGGACATGACGAGGAGTCTCGAAATGGTCGAGACATAAAGATTGATATATTGGAAGCCTATGTTTGGATATCGGAAGTGTTCCGGGTGAAATCGGGATTTTACCGGATTACCGGGAGGTTACCGGAACCCCCCGGGAGCCATATGGGCCTTATTGGGCTTTAGTGGAAAGGTGAAAGGGGCTGCCCATGGTGGGCTGCGCGCCTCCCCCCTTCCCTAGTCCCACTAGGACTAGGAAAGGTGGCCGGCCACCTCTCTCTCTCTTTCCCCCTTGGGAATCCTATTTGGAATAGGATTGGGGGGAGTCCTACTCCCGGTAGGAGTAGGACTCCTCCTGCGCCTCCATAGGGCTGGCAGCACCCCTCCCCCTTGGCTCCTTTATATACGGAGGCAGGGGACACCTCTAGACACACAAGTTGATCCACGTGATCTATTCCTTAGCCGTGTGCGGTGCCCCCTGCCACCATATTCCTCGATAATACTGTAGCGGAGTTTAGGCGAAGCCCTGCTGCTGTAGTGCATCAAGATCGTCACCACGCCGTCGTGCTGACAGAACTCTTCCCCGACACTTTGCTGGATCGGAGTTCGGGGATCGTCATCGAGCTGAACGTGTGCTCGAACTCGGAGGTGCCGTAGTTTTGGTACTTGATCGGTTGGATCGTGAAGACGTACGACTACTTCCTCTACGTTGCGTCAACGCTTCCGCTGTCGGTCTGCGTGGGTACGTAGACAACACTCTCCCCTCTCGTTGCTATGCATCACATGATCTTGCGTGTGCGTAGGAAAATTTTGAAATTACTACGAAACCCAACAGTGGCATCAGAGCCTAGGTTATTTATGTTGATGTTATATGCACGAGTAGAACACAAGTGAGTTGTGGGTGATATAAGTCATACTGCCTACCAGCATGTCATACTTTGGTTCGGCGGCATTGTTGGACGAGACGACCCGGACCAACATTACGCGTACGCTTACGCGAGACCGGTTCCCCCGACGTGCTTTGCACATAGATGGCTTGCGGGCGACTGTCTCTCCAACTTTAGTTGAACCAAGTGTGGCTACGCCCGGTCCTTGCGAAGGTTAAAACAGAGTCTATTTGATAAACTATCGTTGTGGTTTTGATGCGTAGGTGAGATTGGTTCTTGCTTAAGCCCATAGCAGCCACGTAAAACTTGCAACAACAAAGTAGAGGACGTCTAACTTGTTTTTGCAGGGCATGTTGTGATGTGATATGGTCAAGACATGATGCTGAATTTTATTGTATGAGATGATCATGTTTTGTAACCGAGTTATCGGCAACTGGCAGGAGCCATATGGTTGTCGTTTTATTGTATGCAATGCAATCGCGATGTAATGCTTTACTTTATTACTAAGCGGTAGTGATAGTCGTGGAAGCATAAGATTGGCGAGACGACAACGATGCTACGATGGAGATCAAGGTGTCGTGCCGGTGACGATGGTGATCATGACGGTGCTTCGGAGATGGAGATCACAGGCACAAGATAATGATGGCCATATCATATCACTTATATTGATTGCATGTGATGTTTATCTTTTATGCATCTTATCTTGCTTTGATTGACGGTAGCATTATAAGATGATCTCTCACTAAATTATCAAGAAGTGTTCTCCCTGAGTATGCACCGTTGCCAAAGTTCGTCGTGCCCAGACACCACGTGATGATCGGGTGTGATAAGCTCTACGTTCAAATACAACGGGTGCAAAACAGTTGCACACGCGGAATACTCAGGTTATACTTGACGAGCCAAGCATATACAGATATGGCCTCGGAACACGGAGACCGAAAGGTCGAGCGTGAATCATATAGTAGATATGATCAACATAACGATGTTCACCGATGAAACTACTCCATCTCACGTGATGATCGGACATGGTTTAGTTGATTTGGATCACGTGATCACTTAGAGGATTAGAGGGATGTCTATCTAAGTGGGAGTTCTTAAGTAATATGATTAATTGAACTTAAATTTATCATGAACTTAGTACCTGATAGTATCTTGCTTGTTTATGTTGATTGTAGATAGATGGCTCGTGCTATTGTTCCGTTGAATTTTTATGTGTTCCTTGAGAAAGCAAAGTTGAAAGATGATGGTAGCAATTACACGGACTGGGTCCGTAACTTGAGGATTATCCTCATTGCTGCTCAGAAGAATTACGTCCTGGAAGCACCGCTGGGTGCCAGGCCTGCTGCTGGAGCAACACCAGATGTTATGAACGTCTGGCAGAGCAAAGCTGATGACTACTCGATAGTTCAGTGTGCCATGCTTTACGGCTTAGAATCGGGACTTCAACGACGTTTTGAACGTCATGGAGCATATGAGATGTTCCAGGAGTTGAAGTTAATATTTCAAGCAAATGCCCGGATTGAGAGATATGAAGTCTCCAATAAGTTCTATAGCTGCAAGATGGAGGAGAACAGTTCTGTCAATGAGCATATACTCAAAATGTCTGGGTATAATAATCACTTGATTCAATTGGGAGTTAATCTTCCGGATGATTGCGTCATTGACAGAATTCTCCAATCACTGCCACCAAGCTACAAGAGCTTCGTGATGAACTATAATATGCAAGGGATGAACAAGACTATTCCCGAGCTCTTCGCAATGCTGAAAGCTGCGGAGGTAGAAATCAAGAAGGAGCATCAAGTGTTGATGGTCAACAAGACCACTAGTTTCAAGAAAAAGGGCAAAGGGAAGAAGAAGGGGAACTTCAAGAAGAACAGCAAACAAGTTGCTGCTCAGGAGAAGAAACCCAAGTCTGGACCTAAGCCTGAAACTGAGTGCTTCTACTGCAAGCAGACTGGTCACTGGAAGCGGAACTGCCCCAAGTATTTGGCGGATAAGAAGGATGGCAAGGTGAACAAAGGTATATGTGATATACATGTTATTGATGTGTACCTTACTAGAGCTCGCAGTAGCACCTGGGTATTTGATACTGGTTCTGTTGCTAATATTTGCAACTCGAAACAGGGACTACGGAATAAGCGGGCACTGGCAAAGGACGAGGTGACGATGCGCGTGGGAAACGGTTCCAAAGTCGATGTGATCGCGGTCGGCACGCTACCTCTACATCTACCTTCGGGATTAATATTAGACCTAAATAATTGTTATTTGGTGCCAGCGTTGAGCATGAACATTATATCTGGATCTTGTTTAATGCGAGACGGTTATTCATTTAAATCAGAGAATAATGGTTGTTCTATTTATATGAGTAATATCTTTTATGGTCATGCACCCTTGAAGAGTGGTCTATTCTTATTGAATCTCGATAGTAGTAATACACATATTCATAATGTTGAAGCCAAAAGATGCAGAGTTGATAATGATAGTGCAACTTATTTGTGGCACTGCCGTTTAGGTCATATCGGTGTAAAGCGCATGAAGAAACTCCATACTGATGGACTTTTGGAACCACTTGATTATGAATCACTTGGTACTTGCGAACCGTGCCTCATGGGCAAGATGACCAAAACACCGTTCTCCGGTACTATGGAGAGAGCAACAGATTTGTTGGAAATCATACATACAGATGTATGTGGTCCGATGAATATTGAGGCTCGTGGCGGATATCGTTATTTTCTCACCTTCACAGATGATTTAAGCAGATATGGGTATATCTACTTAATGAAACATAAGTCTGAAACATTTGAAAAGTTCAAGGAATTTCAGAGTGAAGTTGAAAATCATCGTAACAAGAAAATAAAGTTTCTACGATCTGATCGTGGAGGAGAATATTTGAGTTACGAGTTTGGTGTACATTTGAAAAATTGTGGAATAGTTTCGCAACTCACGCCACCCGGAACACCACAGCGTAATGGTGTGTCCGAACGTCGTAATCGTACTTTACTAGATATGGTGCGATCTATGATGTCTCTTACTGATTTACCGCTATCGTTTTGGGGATACGCTCTAGAGACGGCCGCATTCACGTTAAATAGGGCACCATCAAAATCCGTTGAGACGACACCTTATGAACTGTGGTTTGGCAAGAAACCAAAGTTGTCGTTTCTAAAAGTTTGGGGCTGCGATGCTTATGTGAAAAAGCTTCAACCTGATAAGCTCGAACCCAAATCGGAGAAATGTGTCTTCATAGGATATCCAAAGGAAACTATTGGATACACCTTCTATCACAGATCCGAAGGCAAGACTTTTGTTGCTAAATTCGGAAACTTTCTAGAGAAGGAGTTTCTCTCGAAAGAAGTGAGTGGGAGGAAAGTAGAACTTGACGAGGTAACTGTACCTGCTCCCTTATTGGAAAGTAGTACATCACAGAAAACTGTTCCTGTGACACCTACACCAGTTAGTGAGGAAGTTAATGATAATGATCATGAAACTTCAGAACAAGATACTACTGAACCTCGTAGATCAACTAGAGTAAGATCCGCACCAGAGTGGTACGGTAATCCTGTTCTGGAAGTCATGCTACTAGATCATGATGAACCTACGAACTATGAAGAAGCGATGATGAGCCCAGATTCCGCAAAGTGGCTTGAAGCCATGAAATCTGAGATGGGATCCATGTATGAGAACAAAGTATGGACTTTGGTTGACTTGCCCGATGATCGGCAAGCAATTGAGAATAAATGGATCTTCAAGAAGAAGACTGACGCTGATGGTAATGTTACTGTCTACAAAGCTCGACTTGTCGCAAAAGGTTTTCGACAAGTTCAAGGGATTGACTACGATGAGACCTTCTCACCCGTAGCGATGCTTAAGTCTGTCCGAATCATGTTAGCAATTGCCGCATTTTATGATTATGAAATTTGGCAGATGGATGTCAAAACTGCATTCCTGAATGGATTTCTGGAAGAAGAGTTGTATATGATGCAACCAGAAGGTTTTGTCGATCCAAAGGGAGCTAACAAAGTGTGCAAGCTCCAGCGATCCATTTATGGACTGGTGCAAGCCTCTCGGAGTTGGAATAAACGTTTTGATAGTGTGATCAAAGCATTTGGTTTTATACAGACTTTCGGGGAAGCCTGTATTTACAAGAAAGTGAGTGGGAGCTCTGTAGCATTTCTAATATTATATGTGGATGACATATTACTAATTGGAAATGATATAGAATTTCTGGATAGCATAAAGGGATACTTGAATAAGAGTTTTTCAATGAAAGACCTCGGTGAAGCTGCTTACATATTAGGCATTAAGATCTATAGAGATAGATCAAGACGCTTAATTGGACTTTCACAAACAACATACCTTGACAAAATTTTGAAGAAGTTCAAAATGGATCAAGCAAAGAAAGGATTCTTGCCTGTGTTACAAGGTGTGAAATTGAGTAAGACTCAATGCCCGACCACTGCAGAAGATAGAGAGAATATGAAAGATGTTCCCTATGCATCAGCCATAGGATCTATCATGTATGCAATGCTGTGTACCAGACCTGATGTGTGCCTTGCTATAAGTCTAGCAGGGAGGTACCAAAGTAATCCAGGAGTGGATCACTGGACAGCGGTCAAGAACATCCTGAAATACCTGAAAAGGACTAAGGATATGCTTCTCGTATATGGAGGTGACAAAGAGCTCATCGTAAATGGTTACGTTGATGCAAGCTTTGACACTGATCCGGACGATTCTAAATCGCAAACCGGATACGTGTTTACATTAAACGGTGGAGCTGTCAGTTGGTGCAGTTCTAAACAAAGCGTCGTAGCGGGATCTACATGTGAAGCGGAATACATAGCTGCTTCGGAAGCGGCAAATGAAGGAGTCTGGATGAAGGAGTTCATATCCGATCTAGGTGTCATACCTAGTGCATCGGGTCCAATGAAAATCTTTTGTGACAATACTGGTGCAATTGCCTTGGCAAAGGAATCCAGATTTCACAAGAGAACCAAGCACATCAAGAGACGCTTCAATTCCATCCGGGATCTAGTCCAGGTGGGAGACATAGAGATTTGCAAGATACATACGGATCTGAATGTTGCAGACCCGTTGACTAAGCCTCTTCCACGAGCAAAACATGATCAGCACCAAGGCTCCATGGGTGTTAGAATCATTACTGTGTAATCTAGATTATTGACTCTAGTGCAAGTGGGAGACTGAAGGAAATATGCCCTAGAGGCAATAATAAAGTTATTATTTATTTCCTTATTTCATGATAAATGTTTATTATTCATGCTAGAATTGTATTAACCGGAAACATAATACATGTGTGAATACATAGACAAACAGAGTGTCACTAGTATGCCTCTACTTGACTAGCTCGTTAATCAAAGATGGTTATGTTTCCTAACCATAGACAAAGGAGTTGTTATTTGATTAACGGGATCACATCATTAGTTGAATGATCTGATTGACATGACCCATTCCATTAGCTTAGCACCCGATCGTTTAGTATGTTGCTATTGCTTTCTTCATGACTTATACATGTTCCTATGACTATGAGATTATGCAACTCCCGTTTGCCGGAGGAACACTTTGGGTGCTACCAAACGTCACAACGTAACTGGGTGATTATAAAGGAGCATTACAGGTGTCTCCAAAGGTAGATGTTGGGTTGGCGTATTTCGAGATTAGGATTTGTCACTCCGATTGTCGGAGAGGTATCTCTGGGCCCTCTCGGTAATGCACATCACATAAGCCTTGCAAGCATTGCAACTAATGAGTTAGTTGCGGGATGATGTATTACGGAACGAGTAAAGAGACTTGCCGGTAACGAGATTGAACTAGGTATTGGATACCGACGATCGAATCTCGGGCAAGTAACATACCGATGACAAAGGGAACAACGTATGTTGTTATGCGGTCTGACCGATAAAGATCTTCGTAGAATATGTAGGAGCCAATATGGGCATCCAGGTCCCGCTATTGGTTATTGACCGGAGACGTGTCTCGGTCATGTCTACATTGTTCTCGAACCCGTAGGGTCCGCACGCTTAAGGTTACGATGACAGTTATATTATGAGTTTATGCATTTTGATGTACCGAAGGTTGTTCGGAGTCCCGGATGTGATCATGGACATGACGAGGAGTCTCGAAATGGTCGAGACGTAAAGATTGATATATTGGAAGCCTATGTTTGGATATCGGAAGTGTTCCGGGTGAAATCGGGATTTTACCGGATTACCGGGAGGTTACCGGAACCCCCCGGGAGCCATATGGGCCTTATTGGGCTTTAGTGGAAAGGTGAAAGGGGCTGCCCATGGTGGGCTGCGCGCCTCCCCCCTTCCCCTAGTCCCACTAGGACTAGGAGAGGTGGCCGGCCACCTCTCTCTCTCTTTCCCCCTTGGGAATCCTATTTGGAATAGGATTGGGGGGGGGGAGTCCTACTCCCGATAGGAGTAGGACTCCTCCTGCGCCTCCATAGGGCTGGCCGCACCCCTCCCCCTTGGCTCCTTTATATACGGAGGCAGGGGGCACCTCTAGACACACAAGTTGATCCACGTGATCTATTCCTTAGCCGTGTGCGGCGCCCCCTGCCACCATATTCCTCGATAATACTGTAGCGGAGTTTAGGCGAAGCCCTGCTGCTGTAGTGCATCAAGATCGTCACCACGCCGTCGTGCTGACGGAACTCTTCCCCGACACTTTGCTGGATCGGAGTCCGGGGATCGCCATCGAGCTAAACGTGTGCTCGAACTCGGAGGTGCCGTAGTTTCGGTACTTGATCGGTTGGATCGTGAAGACGTACGACTACTTCCTCTACGTTGCGTCAACGCTTCCGCAGTCGGTCTGCGTGGGTACATTGACAACACTCTCCCCTCTCGTTGCTATGCATCACATGATCTTGCGTGTGCGTAGGAAAGTTTTGAAATTACTACGAAACCCAACATATGGCATGTTCAGTGTTTTGCATATACTGCTAGTTCATTTCGGACATGATGAATGCTCGCAAACCATGATCATTTAGGAGGTGTTCCTGTCGAACATGATCAATGATAATCAAGGTCCGACCCAAATGGAGTACGAGTTGGGGGATCCAGCTTGCCTTCATTTGAAGTTGAGACAATATCCAATCCCAATCCAAGCAAGAAGTGGCTTGCGAAGAAGAAGGAGATCAACGACCGGCCAGGACGGCAAGGGCAGTTGCGGCAAGGATGCAGACACAGCAGGACGCAAGGATGGCCTCAGAGTAGGCGGCATGGATGGCGTCCAACGAGTGATCCGGCCAGCCAGCGAGGCATCCGTCACGCTCGGGCATTGATTTCATTTTAGCATGTCCGGATTGTTGAATTATGATATGTTTTGCTTAGTTTCGAACTGTTGAATTGAAATAATTTGTATCGTATGATCGACGTGCATGAATTGTATGGATTTGAGGCTCTGCATTTGAGGTGTGTGGATGTGTGGCAGCCCATCGAGGGGCCGCATGGCGCTGTCTGCGGGCGTATAAATGGCTGGATTTGTCAAGTCCGGCTGTGGATGCTCTGATGGAAACAGAAACTTCTGCGCCATGGGTTGATTAAGACGTACCGACTGTGTGTTTTTTTCATGGTAGGACGTACATACTATGCATTGTCTTTTTTTATTAGGAGTATTGTGTATTGTCAAGTTGGACTATACATAGTAGTACTACCATTTGATCGGGCAGTGTGTGTTTAATTGCAGTCCAAGAAAAGGGAAGGATGGTGCCACACTCACATGAGTCTAATTAACTGCATATCGATTGCAACATATAGTTGAGTTTTCAACACCGTCAAAGACATACATTTGAGTTTTTCAACAATTTCTGCTCAAGCGTACGTCTTGAAGACCCAAGCTTGACGATAAGATCAGTGAACAGGGTCATCAATTTTCAGGGTATTACTTTGAAAATTTCCGCTCTTTCCACAAATATATATGTTGACAGATTCCCCGTTATGGTTGAGAATTAATAGCAGAAACGAACGTACGCGCGAACTGGTCCTGCCAAAGAAACCGCTTAGAATGGTGGGTGGGTGTGTCGCCATTTTACCTTCGCCACGAGACGACGTAGTAATATAGTACGACAATGCAAAGCTAGCTAGCATAACAAAGCACCTATGCAGCTTAGTATAGTAGCCGGCCAAAACGCTTCCTTTCCAAAAGTGAGACACACCAACAAGAGTTCCCACACCATGACAGTGACACGTAACGCGCACTTCGTTCCATCATCATCAAATTATTAAACTGTTGATTTCCCCGTCTCG
Source organism: Triticum aestivum (assembly GCF_018294505.1). Lineage (NCBI taxonomy): Eukaryota > Viridiplantae > Streptophyta > Magnoliopsida > Poales > Poaceae > Triticum > Triticum aestivum. Next base: position 573,241,691 of record NC_057809.1, on the reverse strand, counting down.
AATGCTAGCTAAAGGTGGCCATTTCTCAAAGATTTGGTTTAACTAACCGTGCCAGTTACTCCCTCCGTTTTTAAATATAAAATGTTTTAAAGATTTTAATATAGACGATATACGGAGTAAAATAAGTGAATTTACACTTTAGAATATGTTTATACATATTTGTATGTAGTCTGTAATGGAATATTTTAAAAAAACTTATATTTAGGAATGGATGGTGTACCTCACAAGCTATCCGAAGACGCAGTGGTTTAGCTGCTGCGCTGTGTGTCGGGAGATCGTCGTCCGTTGCTTCCGTTTACACGTCCGTGCACACGCACAGAAGTAACGGTCAATTCATCTCCACTATTATAACTAACGCGGCCGGCCTCTTGGATCGAGTTGCTTGCTTGCCTGTGGGAGGTTCATGTAATAAGCTAGTAGGAGTAGTACTGCTAGTAGTGTTAAATTTTGACCTGGGAGTTAGTTTGTACTACCTCCGTAAACTAATATAAAAGCGTTTAAAATATTAAAATAGTAATCTAAACACTCTTATATTAGTTTACAGAGGGAGTACTACAATTTAACTGACTGACATTGTGAGAGGGAATGGTCAGTAGTCGCGCGTTATGTTGACCCCGATCGATCGGTTGGCTGACAAACTAAAAGTCGCGTGCATGTGAATGAATGGGTCGCTAGCTTCTCGTCCCGTCTCTGGTGGTAGTTAATTAGAATGTCCTGATGACTTTGTTTACACGCGGTAGAAGATGGCTCGACGCAGTGTTTTTTGTTGATATATATACACGCCATTTTCTTCGACGCCGGTCGAGGTAAACTTGCAGCATATATAGTCCAAACTAACATGTTGACAATAAATACACAGTATGTACGTCCTGATCAACCCGCGCGCAGAAGTTTCTGTTTCCATCGGCAAAGAAGAGACCACAGGTTTTCTCTGGACATGCCAAATCGATCGGGCGATGAAAAGTTGTATGACCGGAAAAGGCAAATCTCTAATTGCGCTGGACCTAACTTTCGACGGGGCTAGTAGAACAGTAGAACTAGGGCACGTACTTATTTACTGTAGAACACTAGGTAAAACACGGCAGCACAACTTTCTAGATTCTGATCTCCCAAAGAGAAAGACCAAACATCCATGTTCAAACGTTGACAAGTCCGGCCGGATAAAGCTACGTACAGGAGCTTTGTTTAGCATGCTAAGCAATCATAGATAGCTTTTCTTTATTCAGTTTCATGGAAATGATCGACACTCGGGAGCAAAAGCTCCTTATGATAATAAAATATAGGAGTACTATCATATAGATGAACAAATAGGCCAGAGGCAAAATCTGGCCAAGACCATGTCTTGGGAAGTTGGGAGTCAATGGACGGTTCCCCTTTGGGACGTACGTATGTATGTACGGGAGGTCACGTACGTCACGCACGCTTGTTGCATATCGCCACGTCGTCGCCCCATGCATGCTGCATGCTCGAGGAAGAGTCTCCAATCCAAACGTTCGTAAATTTATACTATCTTTTACTGTTTTATTTATGACAAGATGCTGCTCCAAGTCCGTTGTCTCGGACAACACGCATGCGGATCGATCGTGGCGAAGAAGGTTCGGCACTTTCGCCTGGCCTTCCCCGGCGACTGCCCTTTGACAAACGGCATCTGTGCAGAGGAAAAAACACGAGACCAGTTGGTCAAACCCGGGTTTATATTTTTCATCCTACACACCTAGTGCTAGCACCATTTGATCGGGCCGTGTGCGATAATTGTAGTCCAAGGAAAGTGTCACGGGAATTAACTAGCGGCATATCGATCGCTACGTGTAGTTGAGCCTTTCAACACTGTCAGCAAATATATTCAAATTATTCAACGATATCTGCTCAAGCATCTTCATTTTCAACAGTTTTTCAGCCAGACAATAAGATCGGTGAACAGCATCATCAGTTTCCACGGTACTACTTTGAAATTTTTCGCTGTTTTCAAACACTATACATGTTGTCGAACTCCCCGTGATGGTTGAGAATTAATTAAATTAACAAGAGAAACATACCTACGCCCGAATTGGTCTTGGCAAAAAAAGCCTCTTAACTGTGGTAGTGGGTGCGGCGCCACCTTACCTTCGCCATGAGATCGACCCACCTACGGTACGACGATGCAATACTAGCTAGCATAACAAAACCGAAATGACTACAGTTCAGTTGACTGAATTTTTGAATTAGAATCAATCGATTCGTAGACCATTGGATTAAAATCGTGTGGCAGCTAGATCTTCTTGTTCCTCAGCTTCCCGACCGCCAAACGTGCCGCCGGCTGAACCGCCGGTCATCACCACCCGCGGCCAGCGGCGCTCCCGCGACCGCCTCGCCGCCCCGCCCTCCCCAGAACTGCCCCCACCGCCCCAACCATCCCTCTAGCCCCGCCCTTTTCAGTACCGCCCCCACCGCCGGTCTAGCCGCCGCCCCGGCCATCCCTCTAGCCCCACCTGCGACTAGATTTTTCTTCGACGAATTCCCACGCCACCACGCACTGGTAGAAAAAGGGCCTATAGTCCCGGTTCGTAAGGGCCTTTAGTCCCGGTTCCGGAACCGGGACTAAAGTGTCGGTACTAATACCTCCCCCCTTTAGTCCCGGTTCAATCCAGAACCGGGACTAAAGGCCCTCCACGTGGGCAGTGCGCAGAGCCCAGTCAGGAGACCCTTTGGTCCCGGTTGGTGGCACCAACCGGGACCAATAGGCATCCACGCGTCAGCATTTCTGTGGCTGGGGTTTTTGTTTTTTTTGAAAGGGGGGGGGGGGTTGGGGGTTTTGGGGGGTTAATTTAGGTGTTTCATTTATTGTGTTAGCTAGCTATAATTAATAGAGAGAAGTGTCCTCTCTTATGTCCGTGCTTGGTCGATGCTACGTACTATACATACGTATAGAGAGGACTAGACACGCTGGCTAGCTAGTAAGCAAACGAAGGAAACAGAAGATCGTCATGAACATATATGCATACAGAGAGAAGTGATATCGACCACCTCTCCTTCTCCGAGAGATTGGTCGAACAACAAGTTCTCGTATATCTATCTGACACTACCGGCTACATATATACAATAATTATCTCTTACAAATATAATCATACGGACTCAGGGTCCACATAGAATTCTCCGTCTTCAGGGATCACGTGGTCAAGAAAGAATGCCGCCAATTCCTCTTGAATTGCTCGCATGCGAGCTGGTGCTAGGAGTTCATCCCGCTTCCGAAACATCTAATTTGAAGAAGGGGGTCAATACATATATATATGAATGAATGAAACTCAACACAAATGATGGTAATAAAATAAAATTGTGAATGTTGTTATTTACGTACTTCATATTGTTCGTTAGAGTACCCGCCCCGCTCACAGGTCGTGTGGCGGATGGACTCGCAGATGTAGTATCCACAGAAATCATTCCCTTGTTCCTGCCACAACCACTTTACAAGAAATAGAGGTCAATCAAACTGATAAGCAAGAATGCTAAATGGTATTGATGAAACTAGCGCTTGAATCACTAGGAGATGCGCGGAACATGCTACTATAGTACTTACTTTCGGGTGTCTAAATTCCAGCTCCTTCGGCAGTCCCGGAACTGTTTTGGTGAATTTTCTCCAAACCCTGCCGGACAAAGAAAACAATTACTTGATATCAGGAAATGAACAAAGTTGCTGATATGGTGGATAATGATCGATTTAACTTACTTCTGGAGTATTTGAGTCATGTCTGCATAGTCCTGGGGATCTTTTCGTTTAGAGTCTAAGACGGTTACTACTCCCTGCTCAAGCTTAATCTCTAGGAGAATATAGTGGAAACTGCACACACATGCATAACTCATCAATTACATTACTATAACCTTGACTAATATATAAGGGAAACCGAATACGCACAAGACAGTAACACTCACCTGAAGTTGTAAGGAAAGAGTATTATATCTTTGTTTTGATTTATTACGAACGATCGTAGCAAGTTGGCCTCGGTAGCTGCGGCATGAAGTTTAACCTCAGTTGCATCTATGAGATATGTGTTAATGAACCCAATATCACCGACTTGTCTTTTCTTCAATTCGGCGATCTTCAATCTGCATAATATAGTGAGGATGATTATAAATACATGCAATGAAAGAGCTAAGCTATATAGAGAAACTTAATGACAGAAGTAGTACTACTTACAGACAGTAGCAGGCGACCGTTGTTTTATCGAGGGCCAATTGATTGAAAAACTGATAGAACTCCTCAAATGGAACAGGCAACAGATCAATTCCAACGAGGTCATGCTCCTTTTTAACTTTCACATACAAAGTACTCCTCCCCCCAGAGTCTCTGCAGATTTTCAAGTACCAATCATGCAATCTTCGCATCATCGTTGATAGAGATCTTTCATCTTTGACGAGAGGCTTCCCGTACTCGTATCTTTGTATCTGCACGTCCATGGGTTCATAATGTACTTCGTCGGGCAGGTAATCTGCAAGATTGCTATAACCGGGCACCATCCTCGGATCATTAGCGACGTTGTGGCTAGGCACCTTGAGCGGGGGGCATGATTGCTTCGCTTGTTCGCCGAGCTGGGCAATTTGTTTCCCAGCTCGTCGTTCTTTCAGCCTTTGATCACTGACAGTACTTCCCGACCGCTCCGCTTCGGCAAATTCCTTTCCAATAATGCGGTCATAGTTTCCTTTTGGTGGATCAGACTTCGGTGGTTTTGTCAGGGCAGCCAGAGTGCGCTTCACTTTCACCCGATCTACCTTCTCCTCCGGAGGTGGATGTTTCTTTGCTTTCACCCCTTCAAAGAAGTTCCTCACTTCTTCTCGCGCGATCTCGGCGTTCTCCTCCTGGGTCCTCTCGTATGGTAACTTCTCTGGAGTCTTCAGAGAAGGACCGAATATGTATGTCCTCCCGCCTCTGGTTGTACTGCTAGACGCCGACCGAGCAGACGTAGCGGTTGTCTTCTTTACTTGCTTAAGAGGCGGAGGAGAAGGACTACGACGCGCCGGAGCAGCTGTCGCGGCGGCTGGTCTCTTCCGCCCTTGCTGACGAGGCGGAGAAGGAGGAGGCTGGCTGCTCGGGCGCGTCGGCGCAGGCGGAGAAGGAGGCGGAGTGCTGCCACGCGCCGGAGAAGGAGCCGGCCGAGGGCCCTGATCGTCACTCGCCGGAGGAGGAGGCGGTGGAGGCGGAGTGCCCTGACTCGCCGGAGGAGGAGGAGGAGGAGGCGGTGGCGTCCAGTTCGGAAGGTTGATGAGCTCCTTCCGCCATAGGCATGGAGTCTTCAGAGCAGACCCCAGCCGAGTCTCCCCTTCACCGGTAGGGTGGTCAAGCTGGAGGTCCTCAAATCCCTCCGTTATCTCATCCACCATCACCCTAGCATATCCTTCTGGAATCGGCCGGCAGTGAAAAGTTGCGCCGGGTTCAGTAGGATAAACAGAGCCAACAGCCGCCTTGACCTTCAAATTCATCCATTGCGTCATAAGGTGGCAATTTTGAGACTCCGTTATAGCATCCACGGGATAGCTGGCAGGAGCCGTCAAGGCATGCTCCGGCTGAAGCAGCTCGGTGGAAGCCACGCTGCTTCTGCGCTGAGATGGCGGGGTAGCTTCGGGGGAGGCTTCGGCAGTACGTTTGCTGCGATTTGCTTCTCGTTCCTCTATCGCGTCTACCCTTGCTTGCAGCGCCTGCATTTGGGTCTGCTGCACTTTTTTCCTCCTCTCATGGGATTTGTAACCGCCTGCGTCCGGAAACCCAACCTTCCACGGAATGGAGCCTGGCGTGCCTCGTGTCCGTCCAGGGTGCTCAGGATTCCCGAGGGCCATTGTGAGCTCGTCGTTCTCTCTGTCTGGAAAGAACGTCCCTTCCTGCGCTGCTTCGATATACTGCTTAAGCTTACTGACTGGTATGTCCATTTGATCGTTCGTCCAAATGCACTTCCCTGTTACAGGGTCCAGGGTTCCGCCAGCCCCGAAGAACCAAGTCCGGCAACGGTCTGGCCAGTTAATTGTCTCTGGTTCGATCCCTTTATGAACCAGATCATTCTCAGTCTTGGACCACTTAGGCCGGGCTACGAGGTAGCCACCTGACCCCGTGCGATGGTGAAGCTTCTTCTTCGCAGCATTTTGCTTGTTTGTCGCCGACATCTTCTGACTCTTTTCCGATGTCTTGTGGGCCACAAATGCGGGCCAGTGATCTCTGATCTTCTCATATCTGCCCTTGAATTCTGGTGTCTCATTATTTTCGACAAACTTATTCAGCTCTTTCTTCCACCTCCTGAATAGTTCTGCCATCCTCTTCAGAGCAAAAGACTTGATTAATTTCTCTTTAACTGGGTTCTCTGGATTATCCTCAGGCGGTAGGGTGAAATTTGACTTCAGCTCAGTCCAAAGATCATTTTTCTGCATATCATTGACATAAGAGACCTCAGGGTCTTCTGTAGCCGGCTTAAACCATTGCTGGATGCTTATCGGGATCTTGTCCCTAACCAGAACCCCGCACTGAGCAACAAATGCGCTCTTTGTCCGGAGGGGTTCAATAGGTTGGCCGTCGGGCGCGATTGCTATGATCTCAAACTTTTCATCCGAGCTCAACTTTTTCTTCGGGCCTCGTCTCTTTACCGAAGTTGTGCTCGATCCGGAGGGCTAGAAAAAAGAACAAAGACTTAATTAATATGTGTACATACCAAAACAATGAATGCATCAATCAGCTAGTCAGCATAGGCTTAACTAATATATATACCTGGCCGGACTCGGTTCGGTCACCGGAGCCGTCATCACGGTCTCCTTCTTGCACCGGCATTGGGTCACCGGAGCCGTCCTCATGTTCTTCTTCTTGCACCGGCATTAGGTCACCGTAGCCAGCTTGTTCACCCTCTCCTTCCAGACCATCGGTTTCGTTGAGAAACAACGAGATGGCATCACTTCCTTCTGCGATTATGTCCCTCAACAACGCTTCTTTTGTTGCTTCGTCTAGGGCGGTGTCCATAGTTTCTACAAATATTTACAACATGGCAATTATTATTCAAACATGACAGATGGATATATTAGTGCCAAACGTAGAACTAGCTACCTAATCATAGTAAGCTATCGGGAGGGGGTATATATCGACAACGATGACACTACATCTATGTCCCTCGACGACCCTCGTTCCCGATAAAAAAAAGAGGAAGAAGAAGAAAAAAAAGAGGAGAAGAAAGAATAGAGGAGAAGAACCCTCGAACCCTCGACCCCTAGACGACCCTCTTCTTCCTCTCATGTTCGAGAGGATCGTCGAGGGGTCGGGAGGTTGCCTAGTGTCAAAGGATTCAACAAAACCATGTCTTCATCATTAGGCGAAAGTAACATGTGCATGATGGTACGAAGCTCTTCAAAGTTGTTCTGGAACGGAGTCCCAGATAGGATAATTCGCTTTTTGGTACAAAGTTCAGCAAGAGCCTTCCGAATATCGCTATTTGGAAGGCCTTTGCTGAATTCGTACCAAAAGGCGGATTATTCTATCCGGGACTCCATTCCAGAACAACTTTGCAGAACTTCGTACCAACATGCCCTGGTTACTTCCGGCTAATGATGAAGGCATGGATTTCTTCAATACTTTGACACTAGGAAACCTCTCTCGACCCCTCGGCGATCCTCGACCCCTCGAACCCTCGATGACCCTGGAACCCTCGACCCCTAGACGACCCTCTTCTTCCTCTCATGTTCGAGAGGATCGCCGAGGGGTCGGGAGGTTGCCTAGTGTCAAAGGATTCAACAAAACCATGTCTTCATCATTAGGCGAAAGTAACATGTGCATGATGGTACGAAGCTCTTCAAAGTTGTTCTGGAACGGAGTCCCAGATAGGATAATTCGCTTTTTGGTACAAAGTTCAGAAAGAGCCTTCCGAATATCGCTATTTGGAAGGCCTTTGCTAAATTCGTACCAAAAGGCGGATTATTCTATCCGGGACTCCATTCCAGAACAACTTTGCAGAACTTCATACCAACATGCCCTGGTTACTTCCGGCTAATGATGAAGGCATGGATTTCTTCAATACTTTGACAATAGGAAACCACTCTCGACCCCTCGGCGATCCTCGACCCCTCGAACCCTCGACGACCCTCGATCCCTCGAAGAGGAGAAATAAATAAGAAGAAGAAAAAAGAAGAAAAAGAAGAGGAGAAGGAAGAAAGGAATAGTGGAGAAGAAGAGAAAATATTTCTTTTCCTCTCCTCTTCTTCTTTCTTTCCTCTTCTTATTTTCTTCTTTCCTATCCTTCTTTTTCTAAAATTGTAATTTTTGCATATATAAAACTTTTCTAAAATTGTAACTTTCTATATAAAACTTTCCTATCGGGAGGGGGAGAAGATCGAAGAAAAAAAAGAAGAAAAAAAAGAGGAGAAGAAGAAAGGAATAGAGGAGAAGAAGAAAAAATAGAAATTTTCTATTTTTTCTTCTTCTCCTCTATTCCTTTCTTCTTCTCCTCTTCCTTTTCTTCCTCTCCTCGTCTTCTCCTTCTTCTTCTCCTTCTTTCTCTACTTATTTTCCTTTTCCTTATTTTACTTTTTCCTCTCCACTAACATAAAATGCACTAACCTAAAATGCAACAAACATAAAATGCACTAAAGAGGGTCAACTAACCTAAAATCAGTGATAAAATGCACTAACCTAAAATCAGTGATAAAATGCACTAACCTAAAATCGATATCTACTAACAACTTAAAAAATTAATACATATATGAAAAAATGCATATATGAAAAAAACATCATCATATCATCAACAGAAAAAAAACATCATCATATCATCAACAGAAAAAAACATCATCATATCATCATATCATCATATCATCAACATCATCAACCTAAAGGGCCGGCACCGGCGCGGGGCGACGACGGGATCGGGGCGGCGACGGGATCGGGGCGGCGACGGGGCGGGGCGACGGTGGCGGGCTCGGGGCGGCGACGGGGCGGGGCGACGGCGGCGGGCGCGGGGCGACGACGGACTCGGGGTGACGGTGCGGGGCAACGACGTATGGGCTCGGGGCGGCGACGGGGCAGGGCGGGGCGACGGCGGCGGGCGCGGGGCAACGACGGGATCGGGGTGGCGACGACGATGATGAACGTCCTGGGGGCGTCGGGGCGAATGGGAGGCGGCTGGCCAAAATTCCACAAGTGTTGGCTTATATAGCTAGAGCAATGGTCCCGGTTCGTGCTACGACCCGGGACTAATGCTCCCTTTAGTCCCGGTTGGTGCGACGAACCGGGTCCAAAGGCCAATTTTCAGCAGCCGAAAGGGCGGGAAGCGAAGGCCATTGGTCCCAGTTGGTGGCACCAACCGGGACTAAAGGGGGGCAATGGTCATGGTTGGTGCCACGAACCGTGACCAATGCCCCCTTTAGTCCCGGTTGGTGCCACCAACCGGGACCAATGGCCTTGTGCTGCCCCGCGCCCAAAAGTTTAGTCCCACATCGCTAGCTGAAGGGCGCCGGCACTGGTTTATAAGCGCTGGTGTGCCTCCCCATTCGAGCTCCTCTCTAATGCAGGCTTTCGGGCCTAAACTTGCTACTGCCTGTGGGCATATTGGGCCTTCTACGGGCCTGAATCCTGGCCCATGTAGGGTTTCTAGTCGTATTCAGGCCGTGGAGGCCCAGTAGGAGGCATTTTTTTTGGTTTTTTCTTTTTTATTTCTACATTTTTTTGGTTTTTTAGTTTTTTATTTCTACTTACAACTAAATACTTGCAGTTTTTTAGTGATTTCTTTTTGCTTTTAGGTCACAAAAATTATAAACTTTTTGTTAGTGCCATTAATTTTAAATTTTGAATAGTTTAAATTTGAATTTTTAAAAATTTGTGTGAATCACTAATTTATGAATAACTTTACTATAAAAATAGAATTTTTTTCTATTTATTTTTTATTTCTACTTACAACTAAATACTTACAGTTTTTTAGTGATTTCTTTTTGCTTTTAGGTGACAAAAATTATAAACTTTCTGTTAGTGCCATTAGTTTTAAATTTTGAATAGTTTAAATTTGAATTTTTAAAAATTTGTGTGAATCACTAGTTTATGAATAACTTTACTATAAAAATAGATTTTTTTTTTCTTCTTTGCTATTTATTTTTTATTTATACTTACAATTAAATACTTATAGTTGATTTTAGGTCACAAAAATTATATTCTTTTTGCTATTGAAGAATATTATAGTTTTATTTTAGTTGATCATAACATAATATTTTAATTGATTGTTTTTATTTTCATAAAAGTTTTGTAGCTCATTCTGTTTGTTATTAATTCATTCTTTGAGCTAAATGACTCTGAAATTGGAAAACATTTCAAGATGAACTCTGAAAAGGTTGAAAGTTGGCATGGTATCATCATTTCACCCACATAGCATGTTCCAAAAAGTAGAGAGGGTTACGACAAAAACTTGATGCACTTCGTGTACAAAATGGACAATCACTTTCGAAGTATCAAAGTTTCGAACCATAAGACATGAAAGCATTTCAAATGAACTCTGAAAAAGTTGAAAGCTGGGATGGTATCATAATTTCACCCACATAGCATGTGCATGTACAAAATGGACAATGGTAGCATGTTCGTCTGTTACAAATTTGGCATGGTATCATCATAATAGTTGCGGGAGAAAGTCTTCACTTTTTTTCGCTTGTGTCATTTGCTTATTGCGCCGTAACCATGGATAATCTTCATTGTTTATCAGGATGCTTGGGTCAGCCTTGACATTGAAGGGAGGAATTTCATGAAACTTTTCATAATCTTCAGACATGTCTGTCTTGCCATCCACTCCCAGGATGTCCCTTTTTCCTGAAAGAACTATGTGGCGCTTTGGCTCATCGTATGATGTATTCGCTTCCTTATCTTTTCTTTTTCTCGGTTTGGTAGACATGTCCTTCACATAGATAACTTGTGCCACATCATTGGCTAGGACGACCGGTTCGTCAGTGTACCCAAGATTTTTCAGATCCACTGTTGTCATTCCGTACTGTGGGTCTACCTATACCCCGCCGCCTAACAGATTGACCCATTTGCACTTAAACAAAGAGACCTTAAAATCAGGTCCATAGTCAACTTCCCATATGTCCACTATGTAACCATAATATGTGTCCTTTCCGCTCTCGGTTGCTGCATCAAAGCGGACACTGCTGTTTTGGTTGGTGCTCTTTTGATCTTGGGCGATCGTGTAAAATGTATTCCCATTTATCTCGTATCCTTTGTAAGTCAATACAGTCAAAGATGGTCCCCTGGAAAACAAGTACAACTCATCACAAACAGTGTTGTCACCTCTGAGACGTGTTTCCAACCAACTGCTGAAAGTCCTGATGTGTTCACATGTAATCCAGTCGTCGCACTGCTCCGGGTGTTTGGAGCACAGACTGTTCTTGTGTTCATCGACATACGGGGTCACCAAGGTAGAGTTCTGTAGAACTGTGTAGTGTGCTTGAGACCAAGAATATCCGTCCCTGCATATTATTGAGTCTCTTCCAAGAGTATCTTTTCCAGTCAGTCTCCCCTCATACCGCGATTTAGGGAGACCTATCTTGTTAAGGCCAAGAATGAAGTCAACACAAAACCCGATAACATCCTCTGTTTGATGGCCCATGGAGATGCTTCCTTCTGGCCTAGCACGGTTACGGACATATTTCTTTAGGACTCCCATGAACCTCTCAAAGGGGAACATATTGTGTAGAAATACGGGCCCCAAGATGACAATCTCGTCGACTAGATGAACTAGGACGTGCGTCATGATATTGAAGAAGGATGGTGGGAACACCAGCTCAAAACTGACAAGACATTGCACCACATCACTCCTCAGCCTTGGTACGATTTCTGGATCGATCACCTTCTGAGAGATTGCATTGAGGAATGCACATAGCTTCACAATGGCTAATCGAACATTTTCCGGTAGAAGCCCCCTCAATGCAACCGGAAGCAGCTGCATCATAATCACGTGGCAGTCATGAGACTTTAGGTTCTGAAACTTTTTCTCTGGCATATTTATTATTCCCTTTATATTCGACGAGAAGCCAGTCGTGACCTTCATACTGAGCAGGCATTCAAAGAAGATTTCTTTCTCTTCTTTCGTAAGAGCGTAGCTGGCAGGACCTTTATACTGCTTTGGAGGCATGCCGTATTTTTCGTGCAAACGTTACAGGTCCTCTCGTGCCTCAAGTGTATCTTTTTTCTTCCCGTACACGCCCAAGAAGCCTAGCAGGTTCACGCAAAGGTTCTTCGTCATGTGCATCACGTCGATTGAGGAGCGGACCTCTAGGTCTTTCCAGTAGGGTAGGTCCCAAAATATAGATTTCTTCTTCCACATGGGTGCATGTCCCTCAGCGTCATTCGGAACAGCTAGTCCACGGGGACCCTTTCCAAAGATTACGTAGTGTAAATCATTGACCATAGCAAGCACGTGATCACCGATGCGCATGGCGGGCTTCTTCCGGTGATCTGCCTCGCCTTTGAAATGCTTGCCTTTCTTTCGACATTGATGGTTGGTCGGAAGAAATCGACGATGGCCCAGGTACACATTCTTCCTGCATTTGTCCAGGTATATACTTTCAGTGTCATCTAAACAGTGTGTGCATGCGTGGTATCCTTTGTTTGTCTGTCCTGAAAGGTTACTGGGAGCGGGCCAATCATTGATGTTCACGAACAGCAACGCCTTAAGGTTAAATTCCTCCTGTCTGTGCTCATCCCACGTACGTACACCGTTTCCATTCCACAGCTGTAAAAGTTCTTCAACGAATGGCCTTAGGTACACATCAATTTCGTTGCCGGGTTGCTTAGGGCCTTGGATGAGAACTGGCATCATAATGAACTTCCGCTTCATGCACATCCAAGGAGGAAGGTTATACATACATAGAGTCACGGGCCAGGTGCTGTGATTGCTGCTCTGCTCCCCGAAAGGATTAATGCCATCCGTGCTTAAAGCAAACCATACATTCCTTGGGTCCTTTGCAAACTCATCCCAGTACTTTCTCTCGATTTTTCTCCACTGCGACCCGTCAGTGGGTGCTCTCAACTTCCCATCTTTCTTTCGGTTCTCACTGTGCCATCGCATCAACTTGGCATGCTCTTCATTTCTGAACAGACGTTTCAACCGTGGTATTATAGGAGCATACCACTGTTGGGGAACGTTGCAGAAAACAAAAATTTTCCTACTCGTTTCACCAAGATCATCTAGGAGTTCATCTAGCAACGAGTGATTAGATGCATCTACATACCTTTGTAGATCGCACACGGAAGCGTTCAAAAGAACGGTGATGATGTAGTCGTACTCGACGTGATCCAAATCACCGATGACCAGCGCCGAACGGACGGCACCTCCGCGTTCAACACACGTACGGAACAGCCACGTCTCCTCCTTCTTGATCCAGCAAGGGAGGGAGGAGAGGTTGAGGGAGATGGCACCAGCAGCAGCATGACGGTGTGGTGTTGATGGAGCTGCAGCACTCCGGCAGAGCTTCGCTAAGCACTATGGAGGTGGAGGAGGTGTTGGGGAGGGAGAAGGAGGCAACCAAAGGCCAAGACGTTCAGGTATGAAGTCCCTCCTCTCCCCCACTATATATAGGGGTGCCAAGGGGGGGTGGCCGGCCCTAGGAGATCCAATCTCCTAGGCGGTGCGGCGGCCAAGGGGGGTTTCCCTCCCCCCCAAGGCACCTAGGAGGTGCCTTCCCCTCCTAGGACTCTTTCCCCCTTAAACCCTAGGCGCATGGGCCTATGTGGGGCTGGTGCCCTTGACCCATTAGGCCAAGGCGCACCCCCTACAGCCCATGTGGCCCCCCGGGACAGGTGGACCCACCCGGTGGACCCCCGGGACCCTTCCGGTGGTCCCGGTACAATACCGATAACCCCGAAACTTGTCCCGATGCCCGAAACAGGACTTCCCATATATAAATCTTTACCTCCGGACCATTCCGGAACTCCTCGTGACGTCCGGGATCTCATCCGGGACTCCGAACAACATTCGGGTTACTGCATATACATATCCCTACAACCCTAGCGTAACCGAACCTTAAGTGTGTAGACCCTACGGGTTCGGGAGACAAGCAGACATGACCGAGACGACTCTCCGGTCAATAACCAACAGCGGGATCTGGATACCCATGTTGGCTCCCACATGCTCCACGATGATCTCATCGGATGAACCACGATGTCGAGGATTCAATCAACCCCGTACGCTATTCCCTTTGTCTATCGATATGTTACTTGCCCGAGATTCGATCGTTGGTATCCCAATACCTCGTTCAATCTCGTTACCGGCAAGTCACTTTACTCGTACCGTAATGCATGATCCCGTGACCAGACACTTGGTCACTCTGAGCTCATTATGATGATGCATTACCGAGTGGGCCCAGTGATACCTCTCCGTCATACGGAGTGACAAATCCCAGTTTTGATCCATGTCACCCAACAGACACTTTCGGAGATACCCGTAGTCTACCTTTATAGTCACCCAGTTATGTTGTGACGTTTGGCATACCCAAAGCACTCCTACGGTATCCGGGAGTTACACGATCTCATGGTCTAAGGAAAAGATACTTGACATTAGAAAACTCTAGCAAACGAACTATACGATCTTGTGCTATGTTTAGGATTGGGTCTTGTCCATCACATCATTCTCCTAATGATGTGATCTCATTATCAATGACATCCAGTGTCCATAGTCAGGAAACCATGACTATCTGTTGATCAACGAGCTAGTCAACTAGAGGCTTACTAGGGACATGTTGATGTCTGTTATTCACACATGTATTACGATTTCCGGATAACACAATTATAGCATGAATAAAGACAATTATCATGAACAAGGAAATATAATAATAATGCTTTTATTATTGCCTCTAGGGCATATTTCCAACAACCACATCACCTTCGCAGGAACCCTCTTCCTGAGGGGCTCGCCGTCAACATCACCAGGGTCATCTCGTCTTATCTTATACCGCAACGCACCGCATACCGGGCATGCGTTCAGATCCTTGTATGCACCGCGGTAGAGGATGCAGTCATTAGGGCATGCATGTATCTTCTCCACCTCCAATCCTAGAGGGCATACGACCTTCTTTGCTGCGTATGTACTGTCGGGCAATTTGTTATCCTTTGGAAGCTTCTTCTTCAATATTTTTAGTAGCTTCTCAAATCCTTTGTCAGCCACAGCATTCTCTGCCTTCCACTGCAGCAATTCCAGTACGGTACCGAGCTTTGTGTTGCCATCTTCGCAATTGGGGTATAACCCTTTTTTGTGATCCTCTAACATGCGATCGAACTTCAGCTTCTCCTTTTGACTAATGCATTGCGTCCTTGCATCGACAATGACCCGGCGGAGATCATCATCATCGGGCACATCGTCTGGTTCCTCTTGATCTTCAGCAGCTTCACCCATGGCAGCATCATTGGGCACATCGTCTGGTTCCTCTTGATCTTCACCAGCTCCCCCCGTTGCAGCATCACCGTATTCAGGGGGCACATAGTTGTCATCGTACTCTTCTTCTTCGCCGTCTTCCATCATAACCCCTATTTCTCCGTGCCTCGTCCAAACATTATAGTGTGGCATGAAACCCTTGTAAAGCAGGTGGGAGTGAAGGATTTTCCGGTTAGAGTAAGACCTCGTATTCCCACATTCAGTGCATGGACAACACATAAAACCATTCTTCTTGTTTGCCTCAGCCGCATCGAGAAACTCATGCACGCCCTTAATGTACTCGCGGGTGTGTCTGTCACCGTACATCCATTGCCGGTTCATCTGCGTGCATTATATATAATTAAGTGTCCAAATTAATAGAAGTTCATCATCACATTAGAACCAAAGTGCATACATAGTTCTCATCTAACAACATATAGCTCTCCAGAGCATCTAATTAATTAAACCATACATTGAAACTATGTAAAAAAATTCAATGCGAAAACAAATACGATCATAATCGCAACCAAGGTAACAATTGATCCAACGGCATAATGATACCAAGCCTCGGTATGACTGGCATATTTTCTAATCTTTCTAATCTTCAAGCGCATTGCATCCATCTTGATCTTGTGATCATCGACGACATCCGCAACATGCAACTCCAATATCATCTTCTCCTCCTCAATTTTTTTATTTTTTCCTTCAACAAATTGTTTTCTTCTTCAACTAAATTTAACCTCTCGACAATAGGGTCGGTTGGCATTTCCGATTCACATACATCCTAGATAAATAAAATCTATGTCAGGTTGGTCGGCATAATTTTCATAAACAATAAATGAACCAATAGTTATAAAGATAATATACATACCAAATCCGAATCATAGACAGGACGAGGGCCGACGGGGGCGGATACCAAAACCATCGCACTATATAAGATGCAATAATAAATGTAAGAAAATGATACAAGTATCTATCTAAACATACAAGTAAGAATATTTTTCCTTTCAGAAAGAAGATAAGAACAAGAGGCTTACCACGGTGGTGTCGGTGATGAGATCGGCGCGGGTGATCGACGGCGGTGAAGATGGGGAAAATATAGACAAATCTTGAGGAAATTGGAGCTTGGAGGTCGAGCTTCGAGAGGAGAAAGCTTAAGTAGTGTGGCTCGGGCATTCCATTGAACACCTCATGTGCATAGGAGGTGAGCTAGAGCACCACAAAGCCCTCTCCCTCTCGGCCAGAAAAAACGGAGCACTGTGCTCTGCTCTTGCGCGAGGGGGTATATATAGGCACCTCATTGGTCCCGGTTGATGACATGAACCGGGACTAAAGGGAAGCCTTTGGTCCCGGTTCAAGCCACCAACCGGGACCAATGGTGGTGGGCCAGGAGCGAGGCCCATTGGTCCCGGTTCGTCCCACCAACCGGGACCAAAAGGTCCAGACGAACCGGGACCAATGGCCCACGTGGCCCGGCCGGCCCCCTGGGCTCACGAACCGGGACCAATGCCCACACTGGTCCCGGTTCTAGACTGAACTGGGACTAATGGGCTGAGCCGGCCTGGACCATAGCCCTGTTCTCTACTAGTGGCGCCCCACCATCGTCCCCACCCTGAACCCTAAGATTGACACTGGAGTAGCCTCTCCGGTGAGCTCCCCGTCCCCGCTGCGGCTGGTTCTTCCTCCCCTCTGGCGAGCCCCTCGCCCCCCTCTGAAAATCAGTCGACAGAAGTGTAGCTAAATCGTAACAAAACAACTTAGCTTAGTATAGTAGGCGGCGAAACGCTTCCTTTCCAAAAGCGAGAGACACCCACAAGAGTACCTCCCATACACCATGACAGTGACACGTAACGCGCAGCTCCTTCCATCATCATCAAATTATTAAACTGTTGATTTCTCCGTCTCAAATGCTAAGCTAATGGTGGCCCGTTTCTCAACGGCTCGGTTGAACTGACGTTGCCAGTTCCCCGCAAAAAAAATAACTGACGTTGCCAGTTAGCTCGTCCATGGAAGCAGTGGTGAAAAAGAAATGCTATCAGCAAAGCAACAGGTGGTAAAAAAATAATACAGTGTGCATCACAGCGCGACACGTACGTACAAACGTCCTTGTCATACGTACTGGCTGAGAAACTGTATGCCGGCAAAGAAATTGCAGCACATACACTTTTGCAGCGAAGCACGCGAGCTAGAGTCCACACGCGTCCTTATCGTGCATACACATGTGAGGGGCCGGCCAGCGGCCAGCTGCATTCCAGATCATTTTTTCTTTGCACCTTTTTTTTAACAGAGAAAGGCACCCGAAGGTACCAATATATTTAGCTCACAGAACATTTTACAGTCGAGATTACACCATCTGCTAGAATAAAGAGAAAGAAGAACTGCAGATGTAAAGAAAGAAGAGCTGAATAAAGACATATGAGAGAGCAAGGAACAAGATCCTTGCTGAAGAACAGCATGTCCTAAGAAACAAAGGAAGAGAAGGGGAAAAGAAAATTCCATCTTTGACAGCAATCTCCTTCTTTCCAACAACCGAGCATAGACCATCATATCATGTTGAGATGAGGAACTTCCCAGAGCTATCAACTTTCTCCTAAAAGCAATACACCTTATGAAGCTGAATTCCTACAAAATTAAAATCAACAAGAGAGGCAGCTACAGGACATGATTCAGTGACATGAGAGTGAGAAGAGCAATTGAGTGTAGGTCCTCCAGCCATTTGAAAAACTTGATGAGCTAAATTGTGAGCCACCCCATTCAAATTCCTAGAAATATGAAAAACTTGGGGATTAAGATTAGAAGTAGAGTTTACAAAATAAGCCACTTCTTTTCTAATATTCCAAGGAGTGGAAGAGTGAGCAATATTCCTGGAAGCAGCAACAGTGGCAAGAGAAAGAGAATCAGTTAAAAAAGTAGGAGTTTGAATGTTAAGGCAAGCCGCCAATTGAGCCGCACAAGCAAGAGCAATTGCTTCAGCTTGAAGAGGAGTGTCCGTCGAAGGGCCTGAAGCTTGAACCTGAATATTTATTTCCCTATTAGAAGAAGGAAGACAAAAGTAAACTCCCACACCTATGCGCAATTGACCTTGCTGAAATCCTGGAACTCTAGAAGTTCTGAAAGCAGCATCAGAAAACACTTTAGCACCATTAATGAGAAGGTCTGATTTGAGAGTATTGCCTTGCTTAGGAAGAGGAGAATTATCAGGTTGAGAAGCCTGCAAAGACTGAATATTAGTAGAAGGCAGAATCTCCTCTTGGAGAATATTATTCAAACTAGTAGCAGCAATTTTAATTTGGTAGGGAAAAGTAAATTTCCTCTCAAAGAGGAAATCATTTCTAGCCTTCCAAATGCACCACATAAAATTGAAAATAGTTTGCAAAGATGCATAAGGATGGCCCATAGAAGCAAAGTGAATCAGAAGGGAATGCATTGAAGAGTGACCTTGCACAAGGATGTCAGATCTAAGAAACCAAGGAGCAGAGAACCAGGCCGCTCTAGCAAAGTCACAAAGAAAGAAAAGGTGAAACTCATCTTCTTGCTGAGCACATCTACAACAATTCTACGAAATGTGAATAGAAAAACGGCATGCTCTCATTCCTGTGGGCAAAGCTTTGCTAAGCATCCTCCAAGCAAAAGTTTTAACCTTGGGCAATAAATCTTTCTGCTTCCAAATAGTTTTAAGAAAAGCTTTCAAATCCAAAGGAACATCCAGAGGAGCAGTTCTAGGATTAGTATGAATGTCTTGTAAGCAAAGTTTATAAGAAGCTTTGGAAGAGCAAATACCATTGGGAGCCAAAGGCCAACAAAGAATATCAGCATTATCATCATCGAGAATATCAATGTTGATAATCTGAGTAGCCAAAGGTTGTTGAAAAAGAGAGAAAATGAGCTGACGGTTCCATTGCCTTTGCCCAGGCTGCCAAAGATCCCTAACCAAGGAGGGATAAATAAAGCCTGATGGTTGGAGAAAATCATGAATAGAGTTCCAAAGATTGCACCAAGGCATGCTCCAAATAGAAACATTACCTTGGGTGAGTTGATAGAAGGCATGCTCTTTAAGTTTAGGAAGCATTTTTAAAATGGAAGACCAAAAGGCAGATTTAGGTGGATTATTAGTAGCTTTCCAAATAGAAGTGGTAGAAAAATATTTGGCTTGAAGAACACAATATAATTGGGAGGAGGGGTTTTTAGCTAACCTCCAAGCCGCAGCAAGAATAAGACTCTCATTGACGGCTTTTAGATTTCTGATTCCAAGACCACCTTCAGACTTGGAGTTGGTAATATCCTTCCATGCTCTGAGATAAAGACTCCTCTTAGAATCTGTTTCTCTAATCCCTGTCCACCAAAAATTCCTAATGATAGAAGTGAGCTTGGCAATAATTTTTTTTGAAAACAGAATGTTTGCCATATAGTAAACAGGGATAGCAGAAAAGACAGAGCGAATAAGTTCAAGACGGGCAGCATGAGATAGCATGTTAGCTTTATAAGAGGGGAGCTTATTTAAAAATTTATCCAAAACAAAGTTATAAGAAGCACCCCTATTCTTAGCAGGCAAAATTAGAGGATGACCAAGATGAGTGAAATTAGCATCAAGATTAGCAACAGGAAAGACTTGCTTAATATCATTAATAATATTCTGAGAAACATGATTGCTAAAGAGAATGGCAGATTTATTCCAGTTAGGAGTTTGACCAGAAAGAGCACAAAAGTGTTGAATAAGACTGGCCATCGTCTGAGCCTCCTGATAAGTAGCGTGCCCACACACCAGAAGATCATCTGCAAATAGAAGAGAATGGACAGAGGGGCAGTTTGGTCCAAGAGAAATTCCCTGCAATTGGTTAGCCTGCAAAGCTTCATTAAGCAAGATGGAAAGTTCATTAATTGCAAGAACAAACAAGTAAGGAGACATGGGACAGCCTTGTCGTATTCCTCTAGAGCTCTTAAATTTAGGAGAGGGCTGGCCATTAATGAGAACAGAGAATGAGGGAGATGAGATGCATGCATGAACCAAATTAACAAAATGACCATGCAACCCTTTATGAGCCAGAGCAGAAACAATGAAATTCCATTCTAAACGATCAAAAGCTTTGGCAAGGTCAATCTTAAGCATAAAGGCATCATATTTCTAGGATTTAAGAGAAAACGAGTGAGCAATTTCCTGAGCAATGATAATGTTGTCACTAATACGTCTACCCTCAATAAATGCTTGTTGAGCTTGGTCAATATAATCAGGAAGATGATGCTTAAGTCTATTCGCAAGAGACTTAGCAATGATTTTATAAAGCACATTACAAAGACTAATAGGACGGTAGTCCATGGGCACAAGAGGAACCAACTTCTTAGGGATAAGAGCAATATTGGTATCATTGATGTGAGGGGGAAGTGTAGCAGTATTATAGAAGTGAGTGACAAGATGAGTTACCTCATCCCCAATCCAATCCCAAGTAGCTAAATAAAATTCTACATTGAACCCATCAGGACCAGGAGAAGCATTAAGCTTCATGTATTTAAGAATCCGCAAAAGTTCAGTCTTGTCCGGAATAGAATAAGTAGGATCATTGTTGTCATTAGTCCAAATAGGGGAAGAAAAAGGCCTGCCAGCATAAGTGTTAGGAGAGGAAAATATGTGTATGAAATAATTAACAAACGTTTGCATCATGGCCTCCGGTTTGAAATGAATATTGTCATGCTCATCTTTGATAGAACAAATAGTATTTCTTTTTCTACGTTTGAGCACAGCCTGATGGAAGAATTTTGTGTTGCGATCACCTTTTACAGCCCAAGACTTTTTACTTCTTTGGCTGTAAAACTGATTGAGTTTGGAAAGCGTAAGTTCATACCTATTAGTAAGAGTACTTTCCAAAACATGGTCCTGTTGGTGGAGAGGCAGCTGTTGCAAATCCTTGATTCTGGATTCTAGCTCAACAAGTTCTTGTTGGAGAGGTTTTTTCTTCTTGCACCAGACTTTTAAAGATCCTGCCAAAGAAGATGACTTTGCAGCAAAAGAGGTCAGGGAACTAGAAATCCAATTATTTTTACCAAAAGAGTGAAAATCTTTTTCCATAAGCCACCAGTTTTCAAATTTAAAAGATTGTCTAGGCCTAACAAGTTTACCTTCCAAGGAAATTAAAATGGGGGCATGGTCACCAAGAATAATAGGAAGATTCAGCACTTTAGTATTAGGATAAAAAGCGCACCAATCAGAATTGACCAAGCATCGATCAAGACGTCTATGAATGGGCTTAGAAGTATGTTGCCTACCACGCCAAGTATAAGCAGGACCACTATAACCAATATCAAACAGCCCACAATTTTTAACAAGAGACCTGAAAGCATTCATACGATATAAGTTGATATTACCATCACACGCATCCACATCATAAAGGATATCATTAAGGTCCCCCATACAAACCATGGGCTTTCCTATGTTATCATAGACAAAATTAGGAACTTGGTCCCAGCTGATGGCATTAGTCTGCCTGTGATACGGGTCGCCATATATACAAATAAGACAAAAGTTGACCCCTAAAGATGTATGAACTACATTTGCTAAAATATAGTGAAAAGCAGCAGCATGCACAGAAACTTTGAGCTCATCGGTCCACATAAGCCAAAGGCCACCTGAGGCACCTCTAGAAGGAACAACAAAGCCGTTGGCAACATCAAACCTATTAACAAGATCGACAGAACGGACTTTGGAAGACTTGATTTCTGAAACAAATGTTACCTGTGTCTTCGTAGACCGCATCAAGTTGGCAAGATAGAGCATCCTCTCACTACCAAGGCTTCTGCCCATACCTCAACAGTTCCAGGCGATGGCCCTCATAGTGCCCAAAAGATATCTGGAATCGAGACAAATAACTCTGCCTTCCTCACCCCACTCTCCTGGCTCGGCGCGAGCCCGGGGTCACCCACAGCAAGGAGACGCCAGATCTGCGAAAATAAGGCCGTTGGGCAGAAGCTCCGGATCTGTGGCGAAAGTGGAGAGCAGCAGCAGGTCACTAACAGAATCAGAGGGCAGTGAGTATCACGGGGAGGGAAGAAGCAGAGAAGCAACAAAAGGGGATCTGGATGAGCAAGATGGATTGAGGGAACAAGGGGAAGTAGAGAGGAGACACAGAGGAGAAGGGAATCCAGGAGACGAGGGATGAGATAGGAGATCAGAGAAGGAAGGGGAGGAGAAGAAGCGGCATGACGCCAGTCACCGGGAGATCGCCGGAAATCACCAAGGAGGCAGAGCACTAGACGGAGGAGCAGGGGAGCTCGCGGAGAAGACAGAGCGCGGGACAAGGGTACTAGATCTGGTCTCGCTGGACTTTTTCTTTGCACCTAGCGAGCTAGTCGCATTCACCTTTAACCCAAGCTAGCACCGGATTAGATATATCCGACTGTAGATGCTCTAAGAAGATACTATTCCGTCTCAGTGTGATCGATCAAGCATATACTATGGGGGTGTTTGTTTTGAGGGATTTTTGTGTGTAGGGATTAGAAAAAGTCCCTCTTATAGACTTTTTGACCAAACGGGAGGGACATTTTAGGGACTAAACTAGGCATTTGAGACTAAATGAAGAAGACTCTTAAGGAGAGTCTTTTTGGGACTTTTTGGGACTTTTCCAACCATGCCCCTCCATGCACCCATTGGCCCGCCACCCCATGGTGTTGTTTGATTGTTATTTTTCTATATACTAGGGGCAACATGGTCATTTAATAACCTCTAGAAAGGGACTAGGGACTTTTTAGTCTCTGGAAATAAACAGGGAGGGACTTTTTAGGGACTAGGAACTTTTTAGTTGGGACTAGAAAAAGTCCTAGGACTAGAGAAACAAACACCACCTATATCGATCGGTGGTGCGCCATCGCCGTGCCGCCTCACGTATGTGATCAAATGGTTGCCACGCTACCCGTGCTGCAGCCCTGATAGCGTTTAGGGCGTGTTTGGTTTCACTTTGGAACAGTAGCTGCATTGTATGCACATCTCAACCCAGTCTGGCTCTGAAAAAACAATCTCATATGCAACATCTGCGGGTTGTTTGGTTGCCTGCATATGGACTTCCTGCATTAGGGGATCAACTTTGGCATGTTGTTTGGTTGCCTGCATTGTCTCGGCGCATGCAACTACACGTTGTTTGGTTGCCAGCATGGGGTATGATTAAGAGTTAGCACTTACACTTAGCACACAGGGCTAAGAGCTAGTAGAGGAAGGAGGAGAAGAAATGCAGTGTGCTCGGACCATGGCGACTGCGGTGGATAGTGGCCGTGGCGTCGTGTCCGACATGACGAGCATGGAGTCGTGGACGAGCGACCCCGCCGGCGGCACGGCGAGCGACACCGTCGGTGAACTAGTTGCGATGCTCGCGCAAAGACAGTGGACAGAGGAGGAGAATGCAGTGCTCGCGCCATGGTATCGTCAGTGCAGTGGACGAGAGAGGAGGCCGAGATGATCGACGCCGGAAATGACTCCAGTGTAGTAGGGCGAGAGAGAGGAGGCGAAGATGATCGACCCCGTCGGCGGCGCGGCGAACTGCAGTGTGCGCGAAGACAGAGGACACAAGAAAGCAGTGTGCGTGTCATTGCAGTGTCAGTGCAGTAGGAGGATGACAGAGAGTAGGCCGAGATGAGCGACGCCGGAAACGACTCTCGTGTAGTAGCACACGGGCAAGAAATCAAGGGGAAGAGCTTCGGTGTCGAGAGGGACGAATAGGAGGGCTCGGAGCAGAGGACAGAGGAGCTCGACATGGCGACGTCAGTGCAGTAGACTGCTGTTGAAAGAGAGATGAAGCTACGATCGTCGAAACCAAAAACTTACAACACGAATGTTGTGAGGGACTGCGATATTAGGCTGCTGGTCAAAGGAAATTTCAAATGATCGATCGTGCGCGACGAATCTGACAGAATTTGTCCAGAATAGCTCCAAAAGGTAACACGAGATTAAGAACTTACGGCCGATATAACTACGAACCGGTCGCCTAAGTGGAACCGTAGCATCGAGGTGCATCTTTTTCGTGTAGAGCTTACCTCGAATGAAAGCACCATTCTGTAGATCAGAGGGAGGAGATTAGACTGGAGGTTGAAAAAAAACTCATGTAATCACCTCGCATCCCTCCCGTCTTCACTCGTGCAAGGGCCTACAGGCTTGCGCTTGCCTCGGCCTGGCTCGCAAGAAACTACCGATTCCTAGGTTTCCAGTGAACCAGGCCCAAAGATGCTTTAAGTTTCGTGCTATACAGGTTCAACAGAAAAACCAAGCAACCAAACGACATGTTCCCTTCCCGCACGAGCCTGGTTGAGGCTCATGCAAGCAACCAAACACACCCTTAGCAACGGCGATTTCTGCTGAGACACACGGCGCCGACATCATCACGCAACAACGCACACATACGCCCCCACATTGGATCCTTTTTTGTGACCAGATAATCCATCTAGATGTTTGAGGTGAGTTTGAGGTGCCGGCTGCAGACGCTCTCATGCAACCACGCACATGTACGCGCGCGCACTGGACTTTAGTTGGCTAGCTGCCGCGCCGTGTGGTGCAAGATCATACGTTGCTTCCGTTTACACGTCCGTACACGCGCGCAGAATTAGTAACGGTCAGTCCCCATCCACTGCTAACTAACGCGGCCTGCCACTTCGATCGAGTTACTTGTTTGCTTGCTTGTGGGAGGCTCATGTAAACTACTCCCTTCGTCCTATAATATAAAAACGTTTTTAACATTATATTAGTGTAAAAAATATTTTTTATATTATGAGGCAGAGGAAGTACTTAGCACTAGTGGTGTTAAATTTTGACTTGGGAGTTTAGTTTATACTACTGCTATAATGATTTGACGGTCGTAGTCGCGCGTTGTGTTGACCTGGATCGATGGGTTGTCTGACAAACTAAAAGACGTGTGCATGTGAATGAATGGGTCGCTAGCTTCTCGTCCCGTCTGGGTGGTAGTTAATTAGAATGTCCTGATGACTTTGTTTAGGCGCGGTAGAAGATGGCTCGATGCCTCGATGCAGTGTTTCTTGTTGATATATACATACACGTCATTTTCTTCGACGCCCGTCGAGGTAAACTTGCAGCATATATGTATAGTCCAACTTAACATGCTGACAATACACGGTATGTACGTCCTGACCAACCCGCGGCGCAGAAGTTTCTGTTTCCATCAGCAGGCAAAGAAATAGACCACAACTTTCCTTTGTAACATGCCAAATCGATCGGATCCGGCTTGCCTGCTCCCTTCTTGTGCTCCCATCCGTGCTCCCACTTCATCCTACGGCTGTCTTTTTTCCTTTTTTCTTTCTAATCTCATCATCACCCCCTGATTTTAAGGGGGTGGGGCCAGGCCTTATTTTGTCCAATTAAATCCAGCCATATATGTGGGAGCACGGATGGGCACACGGGGAGGAAGCAGGCAAGTCTCGTCCAAATCGATCGGGCGATGAAAATTGCATGACTGGAAAAAGGCAAATCTCTAATTGCGTCGGACCTAACTTTCGACATTGCTAGCAGAACAGTAGAACTAGAGCACGTACTTATTTTTTGATAAAGGATGAATTTTATTAACTCAAAAAGGCACATACTTACTACAAAAACACAGAAGAAGGCAGCACAGCTTTCTAGATTCTCATCTCCCAAGGAGAAACACCAACTAAGAGCATGGTTAATAGCACAACCAATTGTTGGCAATACGATCTTGCCACATCATCTATAGCCAAGTTTATAGCCGACAAGTACAATAGCAGCATATAAGTATGTACTATTTTTTTTATACATGGTCCACCTCACTCTTTCACAATATGTCTTGAAGCGCGTGCTGTAGCCGGCTGTTAATCAGTAGCCCGCTTTCCCTCTCTCTCCTCCCCTCTCTCCTCTAACTCATAAAAAAATATAATACTTAAAGGCTTAGAACCCGCCTAATCATCCTTATTGTACTTTCTCTGAAAGGCACATTCAAACGTTGAAAAGCCACGTACAAGAGCTTTGTTTAGCATGCTATATAAGCAATCATTGATAGGTTTTGTTTATCCAGTTTCATGGAAACGATCCAGATTCTGGAGCAAAAGCTCCTTATGATATAATAGTACAAAATGTATCATGGATGAACAAATAGCCTAGAAGCAAAATCTGCTCAGGGCATGTACAATGCATAGCCTCAAGGTGATGCCTCGCATGCCATGTAGGATCGGATATGATGTAAAGTAGATTCGGATAGGGAAGCGGGATCCTCTCCAGGAGGCGGGTTGTCGGTGTCAAAACCGGCGGATCTCGGGTAGGGGGTCCCGAACTGTGCATCTAAGGCGAATGGTAACAGGAGGCAGGGGACTCGATGTTTACCCAGGTTCGGGCCCTCTTGATGGAGGTAATACCCTACGTCCTGCTTGATTGTTCTTGATGATCTGTGTATTATAAGAGTTGATCTACCACGAGATCAGAGAGGCTAAACCCTATAAGCTAGCCTATGGTATGATTGTATCTTGTCCTATGGACTAAAATCCTCCGGTTTATATAGACACCGGAGGGGGCTAGGGTTACACAAGGTCGGTTACAAAGGAGGAGATATACATATCCGTATTGCCTAGCTTGCCTTCCACGCCAAGTAGAGTCCCATCCGGACACGAGACGAAGTCTTCAATCTTGTATCTTCATAGTCCAACAATCCGGCAAAGGATATAGTCCGGCTGTCCGGAGACCCCCTAATCCAGGACTCCCTCAGTAGCCCCCGAACCAGGCTTCAATGACGATGAGTCCGGTGCGCTGTATTGTCTTCGGCATTGCAAGGCGGGTTCTTCTCCAAATCTTAAATATCTATAAAGTAGTGCCCGGCTCCTATAAATGTTGGACTTCTAGGCTTCTGTGCCCAATAAGTGCCACCCTCCACGCATCGAGCGAATGCGAGGAGCCAGGGCATTTTTACATTCGCCCCCCTAGCCAGGTAAATAATTTGTCTATTAAAGGGAAGGGGATTCTTAGATCCAATCCACACCCTCCTCCCCCAACAAAAATCTATCGAAGCGTGCTCGGAAAAAATCCATCCCATCATGGCCGACCACCGCAGCTCCTCCTCTCGCCCCCGTAGCCCTAAGCCCGGTGATTAGGAGAGGTGTTCCGCCCCGCACAGTCGTTTGGTAGAGCTGCAGACCCAGGGATTTCTCCCTCCAGCGTATTTGGTCCCCGTCCGAGCCGGGCTCGCCACCTATAATGGCGGGGAGCAAGCGGAGAGCTTCGCCAGCCCCTCCAAGGGGGAGCGGGTGTGCCTTGTCCCTTACTTACTAAGGGGACTCGGATTTCCAATTCATCCATTCCTCCGCGGGCTCCTGGAGTTTTACGGCCTCCAACTGCACAATTTCACCCCTACTTCCATATTACACATCGCCGGATATGTTGCCCTTTGCGAGCTATTTCTGGGTTGCGAAGCTCATTTCGGACTGTGGAAGAGGTTATTTTGCCTTGTGCCCTGCACACAAAAGGGGTCACTTTATCAGGTGGGCGGAGCCAAAATATGGCGCATCGCCGAAACCGGATACCTGTCCGGTACTCCGAAGAAGACGTCCGAAGATTGGCCTTTGAAGTGGTTTTATATGGAGGACGTCCCCCTTCCAGACCCTGTTCGGTGGGGTCTTCCTGAGTTCAACAATGCTCCTCTGAAGAAACGCCGAAGCTGGCGCCGACGGAGCCCCCAGGAGGAAGACAACGGAGAAGTCCTCTACCTGATGAACCGGATTAAAGCGCTGGCTCAATCAGGATTGACAATAATCGAGGTTATGTCAGTATGCATAATGCGGGGAGTGCAGCCACTTCAATATCGAGCGCACCCCCTATGGTGTTTTAACGGGGAAGATGATGCCACCCATTGCGGGCGTAAGGGACCGGACTCCGCTGCTGCTTTAGCAAAAAATTTGTCCAAGTTGTTCAAGGGAGAGGAAGAGGAGTTCATCCGTATCAAGCCACGAGATGGATTCTCCATGTACAACCCTCCAAGCTGGGTGAGTTATACCTCTTTACTCCCATTCTTCCCACATTCTTCGTCGTAGGTACTCACCTTGCCATTTTACGGCAGGAACTGCGAAAAGCTGTAAGGGAGGTCAACAACCCCTCTCCACAACCAGAGGACCCTGGCTGGGCCCTCGGTCCCGGACTCGAAGAGAATCCGGACATATTCGTGGAGCTGATAGATAGGCAATTCTATCAATTGAGCTGCGATGACGCCATGGTGGCCATAACGGCCGACTATCTCAGGCTGCTCCCTGCGTCGCATGTAAGAAAAACCAAAATCCCAACTCCAAAAATAGGATCTCCCTTTAGACACTTCACCTACCGTACACATATGGTGTTTTACAGGGAAGGCATTCGAAACGCCGTGCCGAACCCGCAAGAACTCGCCAACAAGAGGCACCGAAGCTGGGTAGGCCAAAAAGGAAGGTGGTCAGGACGGAGACGCCGGCACAGAGGTATGACACAAAACCTCGCTCCGTGGTTATCGTCTTTCTCAAAATGCAATGATATCCATGCTTCTTTAATAGAAAAAACGCTCGCCGGACTATATCCGGAGAGGCCTCCGATCACGCCTCCACCAGTCGGGCCCCAGGGCCGGACATAGAGGCGGAAGCCAACATGGGGCGGACGCCGGATGCTCCTCCTACAGAGGATGAGGATAGACTATTCGCTACAAATTCAGAAGTGAAGAGCGCCATGAATCATAGGCGTCGTCGGGCTGTACTCCGTGATGATTGTTTCTCGCCAGAGGCATTTGATGTCTTCAATTCCGGAGACGCGTACATCCGTGCTGCTCAAAATGGTCTAGCCAGAGCCACGGAACAATATGTAAGGGATATACGGGTAAGCAAATATAACGATTATATGTATCACTAGCCCCCGAGACTTGAAACAGTTGACGCAACTGATTTAAGGATCATTATTTGTGCAGGTTCTTACGGAGAAGAATTCCCAATTGTCTCAAGAGCTGGACGAGTGCAAGGCCCAGCTGGAAGCCGCTGTTGCCGCATTGAAGGAGTCCAAAAAGGGTCCCCCTGGTACCTCTTTTGTCTATTGCAAAGAATATTGGTACTAGGTAGTATGCGGCATGTATGCACACCTAACAATAGATGTTGCAGGTGGCGCCAAAGTGAATCCGGAGGCCGTGGAGGCGGATACGACATGTGATGATCGACATCGAAATGCGGGCGAGCGCGTGCTGAGCGAGTCAGGCAGGAGAAAAATGATCTCCAAGATGCCAATATCCGGCTGGGCGTGCAACTAAAGGATGTCCGAGCCCAGCTTGCGGACTCCGTGAAGGAGAATAAACGGCTTCGGCGCGGCATTTTTAGTAAGTGCTTGAACGAACTTTTTAAAGGAGTTCGGCGAGGAAGCCTGCTAACAGCGTTATGTCTGCAGATATGCTGATGGGTCGTACCGCGGAGGAGATGCCTGGGTCTTCGGGTGATCTTCTACTAGAGCTCTCACAACTGCACGAACAAGTTCGGCAGGTGATGCAGAGTATTGCCCAAGCCTTGTGGCCATCCGCGTCCCCGCCAGGAAGCATGGGGGAGCTTATAGAGGAGCTCCAGGGAGCGCGGCGGCGCTTTCGATTATGGAAGATATCTGCCTGCCGACAAGGTGCAAGGGAAGCCTGGGCTATGGTGAAGACACGATATACCAAGGCTGACCCAAACGACATGGCCGAGGTCGGACCTGTGGGGCCCGATGGGAAAGAGATCCCCGTCAGTTTAATGTATGATCAAGTAGAATTAGCCGCAAAGTATTCCCAACAGGATTGTAGGCTAGACAGCCTGTTGGATGGTATAGAAGAAGAATTTAATCAGTCTTAGTGACTGTGTACTTCAAGTGACATATGTAATGTCCCTAGCCGGATTGTAAATCATTTATCATGGTTGACCTTTTCGCTTCGACCTCTAGACCCGATAGTCCGGAGTGTATCCGAATACCCACTCGGTTATATAAGAACCGGGGTATGCATGAAAACCAGGCGTAGGGGTCATAAGTGCTTGAACAGACAAGTACCCAACTAGCTATGTTATATTACATGGATAGTAAGAAACATTTTCCAGGGAGAATAGATCCGTTAAGGGTTCCTTTCCCTGGGTACGCATGCCCTAATGTGCATGTCCGAACTGCGAGACACAGGCTAAAAACATCTAGGGGCGTGTAGTAATTTAAATGAAAGTCATCTTTTATTATATTCCCTTAAGAACGTGTGACTCCCTCGATTCAATCGTACACTAATCATACACGCAAATGTGTACGATCAAGATCAAGAACTCACGGGAAGATATCACAACACAACTCTAGACACAAATTAAAATAATACAAGCTTTATATTACAAGCCAGGGGCCTTGAGGGATCGAATACATAAGCTCGAATACACAAGAGTCAGCGGAAGCAACAATATCTAAGTACAAACATGAGTTAGACAAGTTTGCCTTAAGAAGGCCAGCACAAAAGCATCTACGATCGAAAAGGCAAGGCCTCCTGCCTGGGAGCCTCCTAACTACTCCTGGTCATCGGCGGCCTCCACGTAGTAGTAAGCATCGGCGGTGGCATCTGGTTCCTGGGCTTCGATATCTGGTTGTATCAACCGGAAAGAAGAAGAAAGGGGCAAAGGGGGAGCAAAGCAACCGTGAGTACTCATCCAAAGTACTCGCAAGCAAGGATCTACACTACATATGCAACATTATCAAAGGAAGGTTGTATATGTGGATTGGGCTGCAAAAATGCCAGAATAGAGAGAAGGCCTAGTCCTATAGAAGACTAGCATCTTCTGTAAACCACCATCTTGCAGCAACAGGAGGGAGTAGAGTAGCATAAAGTAAAGTAGTAGTAGTGTTATCAACCTCAGCCAGAGATCCTTCCTCGACTCCCTACGAGAAAGCAATCACAGAGCCATACTATCTAGTTATCATCACAATCCATTTCTCATCACAAGTATCTAGTTCTAGTTGTATCGATCGGGATACAACTCCAAGTGTCTGTTACCGTAGGATAGGCTATCGATAGATGTTTTCTTCCCTGCAGGGGTGCACCAACTTACCCACCACGCTCGATTAACTTCGGCCGAACACACTTTCCTGGGTCATGCCCGGCCTCGACCAAACAATACGCCGCAACCCTACCTAGGCTTAATAGAGAGGTCAGCACACCGGACTAAACTTATGCCCCCAGGGGTCATGGGCCATCTCCCCGGGAACTCCTGCATGTTGCGAGGGCGGTCGGAAGCAGACCTAGCCTCCCTTATACAAGAGCAGGCCTTCCAGTCCAATCCGGCGCGCGCCGCTCAGTCGCTGACGTCTATTAAGCTTCGGCTGATGCATACGACGCAGAACGCCCATACTATGCCCACGTGATGGTTAGTGCTATCAGGCCAGAGGCCCCTCGGATCAAATATCCAAATCGTAGTGGATTAGGAACGCGCGGTAACAAGCAGAGACTCACGAAAGATGTGACCCTGTTACCCCGTCTCAAGGACTTGCGGCAAGGGCTAGGAATGCCCGGCCACACCTCATAATTATCTCGCGAGCACCCTCCAGGTCAACCTGTCTCCACATCACTCACGGGTACCCCTCAGGGTCGACCCGCCTTTCCAAGTAATAGCGGTAAAGTCCAAGTATCCGTGTGTCCAAACATCAAGGGGAAAACCCGAGGAATCACCCCCGGTGAATTCCACTCGATGTAATCATCATGGTGAACGTAAGAGGAACCACCCCCGAGGTTCACACTTGAGGGGTTGCACGATAGAGTCGTATCGGAAGTGGTTAAGGAGGAATCACCCTCGATGACCACGACCGAATAGCTACACTACATGGTTAACATCAGAAGTGCTGTAGAGGTCTCACCCTCGGCACTCGATAGTAACCCAGTAGTGTCGAGCAACTAAGGGGAAAGTGATGTGCGATGCAGGGGCCTGGTCTTCGATCCCGTTGATCGGGTCTTCAATGATGAAGCAGGGGCAACAAGGACAAGGTGGGGGTCACTGATGGATCACTAACCAACCTATACTAAGCAGTTTAGGATAAGCAGGTAGGTAACAATAAGCAGGTTACAAAAGCAAACTATGCATCAAACTAGGAGCAAACAATAACAGTAGCAAAATCTAATGCAAGCATGAGAGAATGGAATGGGCGATATCGGGATGATCAAAGGGGGGGCTTGCCTGGTTGCTCTGGCACGGAGGGGTCGTCGTCGAGGTAGTCGATCACCGGGGCATCATCGGCCTCGGGGTCTACCGAACAGAAGAGGGGGAAGAAACAATAAATACAATGCAAACAGATGCATAACGAAGCATGCCATAACAAGTAACGGTGCCAGGTGTGCCCTAATGCACTAGGAGGTGATACCGGCGAAGGGAGGAAACATTCGGGAAAGATTTCCCGAAGTTTGGCATTTTCGGGCGGACAAACCGAAGTGGGAAGGTTGCATGTTCACTATGCTGGGGACACGTGGCTGACAAACGGACTGTGTATTTGGATTCGCCTCGTCGTTCTGAGCAACTTTCATGTACAAAGTATTTTCATCCGAGCTACGGATTAATTTCTATGATTTTACAAAGTTTAAAAATAATTTTCTATATTCACAAAATTCTTTTAATTCGAAAATAAAACAGCAAAATACTTTTGTCACCTAGTGCTATTCTAGCCGTAGTGTACGACAGTGGGACCAGTGGGGTTGGGTTGACCCAGTCAAATGTTGACTAGTCAACATATGAACAGTGTAGGGGGCCACATGTCATTGACTTAGACTTTTCTGAATTTTTTTAAACTAACCATGGGTCCACATGTCATCTACTATTGGACTAATTAACTAGTACTACTAATTAGACTAAGTAACTAAACTAGAAGAACACCCGTGCGTTGCAACGGGGCCACATTAACTTTAAAAGTTCAATATTAATATTCTCATATATATCAAGTGACATTGGCGACCTTTTTTACCATCAATTCCTCACACACACTCTCTGCCTCCCTCTTCCTCACTCTCTCCCCCTCTCCCTCTCTCTCTCTCTAACACACACATATCCATCTTATTGGGTACGGGACCATAATCCATCTATTTCACACACACACGCTAGTACATAACAATATGGATTATGTGTATTATATTTGCCACCACAACTGAGGGAATTAATTTCATGTAAATCGGCCAGCCACAGCTCCAAGAATACGCGGAGGAGGTGGCCCTGGTCGGGGTCGGCGCCGTCCGGCACGGGCCCGCTTCCAAGCGCGTCTGCGTGTCGGCCACCCACGCCGTGTCCTTCAAGTGCCACTTCCACCGCACCAACTCCTAGGGTCACGGCCATGGCCAGGGCCAGGGAAGCCGCCCTTCTTTGCCCCCTTCACCGGCCGCGGCCAACGCGGTGCCGCGGCACCCGGCCTCGCCGTCCTCGTCCTCCAGCACCGTCGCGACCCAGTGACGCAGCCCAAGCATCGGCCTCGAGAATCAAGAACGCTCGACAACGTAGAGGGAAGGAAAGGTCATATACATGTCATAAGAAAGGGAGTTTATTTACTGCTCCCTCGATGTATTGTTTCCTTTGTTTGGAGATTGATTACCATCCGTGAGTTAAGGTAAGGTTTACGTGATTGAGCGATTTTTTGAAAATCAATTATTTGTTTTCTAATTAATGTAATTGAGTGATTTAAGGTAAGGTTAATTAATTTAGATTTGATCTTTAGAGATTGTTTGTGATTGATTCTACATTACTAAATAACTTGCGCCAGTATGGAAAGTTCTGATCTGTTTAGATTTCTTTCGTTGTGTGAGAGGGTGACGCGAAAATAAACCGATGAAGTGAGGGGAGGGGACGAAAAAATCTACGAAAAAAACCAGCGAAGGTGGGAGGAGGTACCAAAAAACCATGGAAGGTGGGAGGAGACTACCAACTGCTCCATTAGAAGTAGAAATTATTAGAGATTAGAGATTATTTGTTTCCTGAAAATCTATTATTTGTTTCCTAAAGCAAATTGCATTAATGAGAGAGATTTCATAGATTTGGCTAAGGTAGGAAAGAATCTATTATTTGTTTGCTAAAGCAAATTGCATTAATGGGAGAGATCCGTTGATTTGGCTAAGGTAGGAAAGAATCTATTATTTGTTTGCTAAAGCAAATTGCATTAATAGAAGAGATCCGTTGATTTGGCTAAGGTAGGAAAGAATCTATTATTTGTTTCCTAAAGAAAATTGCATTAATGAGAGAGATTTGTTGATTTGGCTAAGGTAGGCGGTTTTTGCGGTTCGTGGTGGCTTAGTGTGAGGTGGGACGAGGTACCAAAAAAACCATGGGAGATGAGACGAAAAAAAACCTGGGAGGTGGGAGTTGTCCCTGGTTAACCTACGAAATTTCGTAGATTTTTTTAGGACGAAAAAAAACCGTGAGAGGTGGGACTAAAAAAAACCTGAAAGTGAGACTATAAACTGTTTCCTTTGTTTGAAGATTGATTACCATCCGTGAGTTAAGGTAAGGTTTACGTGATTGAGCGATTTTGAAAATCAATTATTTGTTTTCTAATTAATGTAATTGAGTGATTTAAGGTAAGGTTAATTAATTTAGATTTGATCTTTAGAGATTGTTCGTGATTGATTCTACATTACTAAATAACTTGCGCCAGTATGGAAAGTTCTGATCTATTTAGATTTCTTTCGTTGTGTGAGAGGGTGACGCGAAAATAAACCGATGAAGTGAGGGGAGGGGACGAAAAAAATCTACGAAAAAAACCAGCGAAGGTGGGAGGAGGTACCAAAAAAACCATGGAAGGTGAGAGGAGACTACCAACTGCTTCATTAGGAGTAGAAATTATTAGAGATTAGAGATTATTTGTTTCCTGAAAATCTATTATTTGTTTCCTAAAGCAAATTGCATTAATGAGAGAGATTTCGTAGATTTGGCTAAGATAGGAAAGAATCTATTATTTGTTTGCTAAAGCAAATTGTATTAATGGGAGAGATCCGTTGATTTGGCTAAGGTAGGAAAGAATCTATTATTTGTTTGCTAAAGCAAATTGCATTAATAGAAGAGATCCGTTGATTTGGCTAAGGTAGGAAAGAATCTATTATTTGTTTCCTAAAGAAAATTGCATTAATGAGAGAGATTTGTTGATTTGACTAAGGTAGGCGGTTTTTGCGGTTCGTGACGGCTTAGTGTGAGATGGGACGAGGTACTAAAAAAACCATGGGAGGTGGGACGAAAAAAAACCTGGGAGGTGGGAGTTGTCCCTGATTAACCTACGAAATTTCATAGATTTTTTTAGGACGAAAAAAACCGTAGTAGGTGGGACTAAAAATACCTGGAAGCGAAACTACCAACTGCTTCCTTAAAAGTAGAGATTAGTCCCTAAGCTAGTATTTGGGACGGGCACGCACACACAAAACACACACTCACGCACACACACATTACGCTGCACAACACCACGGCCATGGCAAAGCAATGAGCAGCAGCAGAAGTAAGAGCAGCGGCGCCAGCTAAGTAGCAGCAAGGCAGTAGCAAAGGAGCAGAGCAGCGGCACGCAAGCAGCAGTAGCAGTGCACAGCGGGCAACAGCATCAGTACGAGCAGCAGCGACAGGGAGCAGCAAGGCAGCGGAGCTGCTGCGGCTGCAAGCAGCAGAGCAGCTGAGGCACGGGAGCTCGGGCGAGGGCGCGGTCCGGGGCGGCCGAGCGCGTGCGTGGGCTCGGCCGGGGCGCGCACGGGGCGGCCGGGGTGTGCGTCGCGGGCGCGGTGAGCACGGCGCAAGCAGGCAGCAAGGCGCGTATAGCACGGGTACAGCCATGGACGAGCATAAGGCGACGACTAAGGTGACGTATCAAATGGGGAAAGGAGGGGAATCGACAGAGGAGCTCACCGCGGAGCTTGTGGACGTGGTCAAGGAGCGCGGGGGTGGCCGGACACGAAGAACTCGACGACGAGATGCGGCAGCCGTGGGCGAAGACGACGGCGATGGCGAGCGTACGAGGCCTTCCAGCTCGGGCCCTTATGCGAGGGCAAAGGAGACGACTATGGAGGGGCTCCTGGATGTCTTGGCGCGGCGAGGGGAGGCCGGTGGCCGCGGGATCGACGAGGCCATGGCGACAGGGCTGCGGGTGCGGGCGGATTTGAGCGAGGGAGAAGAGGGTGAGGGGAAATGGTCTAGGGTTTCGGCCGTGGGGGTCAGGGGCTCGACCTAATGCTTCATGGGGACCAGGGGATGGTCGGCACGCACCATGGTGCGGCCATGGCCGGTTGGATTGGCCTCCACGATCCCCTGTCTCCTGTACACAGATGGGAGGACAACTGGAGGTGGGTTGGGCCAGCCATTTGGCTATATGGGCCAAGGTGCCTAGTAGATTAGGCCCTCTTCTTTCACTTTCTCTTTTCTCTGTTCTGTATTTCAGTTAGCCACTGTTCGTATTTATTTTAGTGACAAAAATGAATTTAGTCAAACTTGAAATTTGGCACACAATTCGAGAACAACATTGTGGTGTTGCATAAAAAGTTTTAGAGCCAACGGAATTGTTCAAGTATTTTTAGAAATTGAATAGGTCAATTAATATGCTGATGGACCACTTTATATTTCCCTAGGGATTAAATGGTGAGCCAAATGATGTTGATTTCTACATGATAATTATCTAGTGAATATTTTCAACCCAAGGAACATTTTTGTTTTGACATTTTGAAAACTTCAAATCTTGACTTTAATTTAAATTTCAAATTTGAACTGGGTGGAATCAAAGGGGGATTTAGCCACAATTAAAATGATGACATGACACCATTAACATGGGATTACTGTAGCTTAATTATCCGGGCGTCACAGTGTTGGGTTTCGTAGTAATTTCAAAAAAATTCCTACGCACACGCAAGATCATGTGATGCATAGCAACGAGAGGGGAGAGTGTTGTCTACGTACCCACGCAGACCGACTGCGGAAGCGTTGACACAACGTAGAGGAAGTAGTCGTACGTCTTCACGATCCAACCGATCAAGCACCGAAACTATGGCACCTCCGAGTTCGAGCACACGTTCAGCTCGATGACGATCCCCGGACTCCGATCCAGCAAAGTGTCGAAGAAGTGTTCCGTCAGCACAACGGCGTGGTGACGATCTTGATGCACTACAGTAGCAGGGCTTCGCCTAAACTCCGCTACAGTATTATCGAGGATTATGGTGGCTGGGGCACCGCACACAGCTAAGGAATAGATCACGTGGATCAACTTGTGTGTTTCTGGGGTGCCTCTGCCTCAGTATATAAAGGAGCCAAGGGGGAGGGGGGCGCCGGCCAGGAGGAGGGCGCAGGAGGAGTCCTACTCCTTCCGAGAGTAGGACTCCCTCCCCAATCCTAGTTGGACTAGGATTCCCGAGGGGGAAAGAGAGAGAAGGGAGGCCGGCCACCTCTCCTAGTCCTAATAG
This sequence comes from Triticum aestivum, assembly GCF_018294505.1. Classification (NCBI taxonomy): domain Eukaryota; kingdom Viridiplantae; phylum Streptophyta; class Magnoliopsida; order Poales; family Poaceae; genus Triticum; species Triticum aestivum. The sequence continues at coordinate 573,203,941 of NC_057809.1, read as the reverse complement.
GACTAGGGGGAGGGGGGAGGCGCGCGGCCACCTTGGGCTGCCCCTTTCTCCTTTCCACTAAAGCCCATCTAGGCCCATATGGTTCCCGGGGGGTTCCGGTAACCTCCCAGTACTCCGGTAAAATCCCGATTTCACTCGGAACACTTCCGATATCCAAACATAGGCTTCCAATATATCAATCTTTACGTCTCGACCATTTCGAGACTCCTCGTCATGTCCGTGATCTCATCCGGGACTCCGAACAACCTTCAGTACATCAAAATGCATAAACTCATAATATAACTGTCATCGTAACCTTAAGCGTGCGGACCCTACGGGTTCGAGAACAATGTAGACATGACTGAGACATGTCTCCGGTCAATAACCAATAGCGGGACCTGGATGCCCATATTGGCTCCTACATATTCTACGAAGATCTTTATCGGTCAGACCGCATAACAACATACGTTGTTCCCTTTGTCATCGGTATGTTACTTGCCCGAGATTCGATCGTCGGTATCCAATACCTAGTTCAATCTCGTTACCGGCAAGTCTCTTTACTCGTTCTGTAATACATCATCTCGCAACTAACTCATTAGTTGCAATGCTTGCAAGGCTTATGTGATGTGCATTACCGAGAGGGCCCAGAGATACCTCTCCGACAATCGGAGTGAAAAATCCTAATCTCGAAATACGCCAACCCAACATCTACCTTTGGAGACACCTGTAATTCTCCTTTATAATCACCCAGTTACGTTGTGACGTTTGGTAGCACCCAAAGTGTTCCTCTGGTAAACGGGAGTTGCATAATCTCATAGTTATAGGAACATGTATAAGTCATGAAGAAAGCAATAGCAACATACTAAACGATCGGGTGCTAAGCTAATGGAATGGGTCATGTCAATCAGATCATTCAACTAATGATGCGACCTTGTTAATCAAATAACAACTCTTTGTCTATGGTTAGGAAACATAACCATCTTTGATTAACGAGCTAGTCAAGTAGAGGCATACTAGTGACACTCTGTTTGTTTATGTATTCACACATGTATTATGTTTCCGGTTAATACAATTCTAGCATGAATAATAAACATTTATCATGAAATAAGGAAATAAATAATAACTTTATTATTGCCTCTAGGGCATATTTCCTTCAGTCTTCCACTTGCACTAGAGTCAATAATCTAGATCACATCACTATGTGATTAACATCGATAGTTCACATCATCATGTGATTAACACCCATAGTTCACATCGCCATGTGACCAACACCCAAAGGGTTTACTAGATTTGGTAATCTAGTTCACATCGCTATGAGATTAACACCCAAAGAGTACTAAGGTGTGATCATGTTTTGCTTGTGAGAGAATCTTAGTCAACGGTCTTTCACATTCAGATCCGTTATGTATTTTGTAATTTTCTATGTCTACAATGCTCTGCACGGAGCTACTCTAGCTAATTGCTCCCACTTTCAATATGTATCTAGATCGAGACTTAGAGTCATCCAGATCAGTATCAAAACTTGCATCGACGTAACCCTTTACAGCGAACCTTTTTGTCACATCCATAATCGAGAAACATATTCTTATTTCACTAAGGATAATTCTTACCGCTGTTCAGTGATCTACTCCTAGATCACTATTGTATTCCCTTGCCAAATCAGTGCAGGGTACACAATAGATCTGGTATACAGCATGACATACTTTATAGAACCTATGGCCAAGGCATAGGGAATGACTTTCATTCTTTTTCTATCTTCTGTCGTGGTCGGGCTTTGAGTCTTACTCAACTTCACACCTTGTAACACAGGAAAGAATCCTTTCTTTGCTTGATCCATTTTGAACTTCTTCAAAATTTTGTCAAGGTATGTTGTTTGTGAAAGTCCAATTAAGCGTCTTGATCTATCTCTATAGATCTTTATGCCTAATATGTAAGCAGCTTCACCGAGGTCTTTCATTGAAAAACTCTTATTCAAGTATCCCTTTATGCTATCCAGAAATTCTATATCATTTCCAATCAGTAATATGTCATCCACATATAATATCTGAAATGCTACAGACCTCCCACTCACTTTCTTGTAAATACAGGCTTCTCCGAAAGTCTGTAAAAAACCAAATGCTTTGATCACACTATTAAAGCGTTTATTCCAACTCCGAGAGGCTTGCACCAGTCCATAAATGGATTGCTGGAGCTTGCACACTTTGTTAGCTCCCTTTGGATCGACAAAACTTTCTGGTTGCATCATATACAACTCTTCTTCCAGAAATCCATTCAGGAATGCAGTTTTGACATCCATTTGCCAAATTTCATAATCATAAAATGCGGCAATTGCTAACATGATTCGGACAGACTTAAGCATCGCTACGGGTGAGAAGGTCTCATCGTAGTCAACCCCTTGAACTTGTCAAAAACCTTTTGCGACAAGTCGAGCTTTGTAGACAGTAACATTACCGTCAGCGTCAGTCTTCTTCTTGAAAGATCCATTTATTCTCAATTGCTTGCCGATCATCGGGCAAGTCAACCAAAGTCCATACTTTGTTCTCATACATGGATCCCATCTCAGATTTCATGGCTTCAAGCCATTTTGCGGAATCTGGGCTTACCATTGCTTCTTCATATTTCGTAGGTTCATCATGATCTAGTAGCATGACTTCCAGAACAGGATTACCGTACCACTCTGGCGCGGATCTTACTCTGGTTGATCTACGAGGTTCAGTAGTATCTTGGTCTGAAGTCTCATGATCATTATCATTAGCTTCCTCACTAACTGGTGTAGGTGTCACTGGAACAGTTTTCTGTGATGTACTACTTTCCAGTAAGGGAGCAGGTACAGTTACCTCGTCAAGTTCTACTTTCCTCCCACTCACTTCTTTCGAGAGAAACTCCTTCTCTAGAAAGTTTCCGAATTTAGCAACAAAAGTCTTGCCTTCGGATCTGTGATAGAAGGTGTATCCAATAGTTTCCTTTGGATATCCTATGAAGAAACATTTCTCCGATTTGGGTTCGAGCTTATCAGGTTGAAGCCTTTTCACATAAGCATCGCAGCCCCAAACTTTCAGAAACGACAACTTTGGTTTCTTGCCAAACCACAGTTCATAAGGCGTCGTGTCAACGGATTTTGATGGTGCCCTATTTAACGTGAATGCGGCCGTCTCTAATGCATAACCCCAAAACGATAGTGGTAGATCGGTAAGAGACATCATAGATTGCACTATATCCAATAAAGTACGGTTATGACGTTCGGATACACCATTATGCTGTGGTGTTCCATGTGGCATGAGTTTGTGAAACTATTCCACATTGTTTTAATTGAAGACCAAACTCGTAACTCAAATATTTGTCTCCGCGATCAGATCGTAGAAACTTTTATTTTCTTGTCACGATGATTTCCCACTTCACTCTGAAATTCTTTGAACTTTTCAAATGTTTCAGACTTATGTTTCATCAAGTAGATATACCCATATCTGCTCAAATCATCCGTGAAGTTCAGAAAATAACGATACTTGCCGTGAGCCTTAACACTCATCGGACCGCATACATCAGTATGTATTATTTCCAATAAGTCAGTTGCTCGCTCCGGAGAACGGAGTCTTAGTCATCTTGCCCATGAGGCATGGTTCGCAAGCATCAAGTGATTCATAATCAAGTGATTCCAAAATCCCATCAGCATGGAGTTTCTTCATGCGTTTACACCAATATGACCTAAACGGCAGTGCTACAAATAAGTTGCACTATTATTATTAACTTTGCATCTTTTGATTTCAATATCATGATTATGTGTATCACTACGATCGAGATCCAATGAACTATTTTCATTGGGTGTGTAACCATATAAGGTTTTATTCATGTAAACAGAACAACAATTTATTCTCTTACTTAAATGAATAACCGTATCACAATAAACATGATCAAATCATATTCATGCTTAACGCAAACACCAAATAACACTTATTCAGGTTCAACACTAATCCCGAAAGTATAGGGAGTGTGCGATGATGATCATATCAATCTTGGAACCACTTCCAACACATATCGTCACTTTACCCTTAACTAGTCTCTGTTTATTCTGCAACTCCCGTTTCGAGTTACTAATCTTAGCAACTGAACTAGTATCAAATACTAAGGGGTTACTATAAACACTAGTAAAGTACACATCAATAACATGTATATCAAATATACTTATGTTCACTTTGCCATCCTTCTTATCTGCCAATCACTTGGGGTAGTTCCGCTTCCAGTGACCAGTCCCTTTGCAGTAGAAACACTTAGTCTCAGGCTTAGGAACAGACTTGGGCTTCTTCACTTGAGCGGCAACTTGCTTGCCGTTCTTCTTGAAGTTCCCCTTCTTCCCTATGCCCTTTTCTTAAAACTAGTGATCTTGTCAACCATCAACACTTGATGTTTTCCTTGATTTCTACCTTCGTTGATTTCAGCATCACGAAGAGCTTGGGAGTTGTTTCCGTTATCCCTTGCATATCATAGTTCATCACAAAGTTCTACCAACTTGGTGATGGTGACTAGAGAATTCTGTCAATCACTATCTTATCTGGAAGATTAACTCCCACTTGATTCAAGCGATTGTTGTACTCAGACAATCTGGGCACATGCTCACTAGTTGAGCGATTCTCCTCCATCTTTTAGCTATAGAACTTGTTGGAGACTTTCATATCTCTCAACTCGGGTATTTGCTTGAAATATTAACTTCAACTCCTGGAACATCTCATATGCTCCATGACGTTCAAAACGTCTTTGAAGTCCCGATTCTAAGCCATTAAGCATGGTGCACTAAACTATCAAGTAGTCATCATATTGAGCTAGCCAAACGTTCATAACGTCTGCATCTGCTCCTGCAATAGGTCTGTCACCTAGCAGTGCATCAAGGACATAATTCTTCTGTGCAGCAATGAGGATAAACCTCAGATCACGGATCCAATCCGCATGATTGCTACTAACATCTTTCAACACAATTTTCTCTAGGAACATATCAAAATAAACACAGGGAAGCAACAACGCGAGCTATTGATCTACATCATAATTTGCAAAATACTACCAGGACTAAGTTCATGATAAATTTAAGTTCAGTTAATCAAATTAGTTAAAGAACTCCCACTTAGATAGACATCCCTCTAATCCTCTAAGTGATTATGTGATCCAAATCAACTAAACCATAACCGATCATCACGTGAGATGGAGTAGTTTTCAATGGTGAACATCGTTATGTTGATCATATCTACTATATGATTCACGCTCGACCTTTCGGTCTCTGTGTTCCGAGGCCATATATGTATATGCTTGGCTCGTCAAGTATAACCTGAGTATTTCGCGTGTGCAACTGTTTTGCACCCGTTGTATTTGAACATAAAACCTATCACACCCGATCATCACGTGGTGTATCAGCACGAAGAACTTTCGCAACGGTGCATACTCAGGGAGAACACTTCTTGATAATTTAGTGAGAGATCATCTTATAATGCTACCGTCAATCAAAGCAAGATAAGATGCATAAAAGGATAAACATCACATGCAATCAATATAAGTGATATGATATGGCCATCATCATCTTATGCCTGTGATCTCCATCTCCGAAGCACCGTTGTGATCACCATCGTCACCGGCGTGACACCTTGATCTCCATCGTAGCATCGTTGTCGTCTCGCCAAGCTAGTGCTTCTACGACTATCACTACCGCTTAGTAATAAAGTAAAGCATTACATCGCGATTGCATTGATACAATAAAACGACAACCATATGGCTCCTGCCAGTTGCCGATAACTCGGTTACAAAACATGATCATCTCATACAATAAAATTCAGCATCATGTCTTGACCATATCACATCACAACATGCCCTGCAAAAACAAGTTAGACGTCATCTACTTTGTTGTTGCAAGTTTTACGTGGCTGCTATGGGCTTAAGCAAGAACCAAACTCACCTACGCATCAAAACCACAACGATAGTTTGTCAAATAGACTCCGTTTTAACCTTCGCAAGTACCGGGCGTAGCCATACTTGGTTCAACTAAAGTTGGAGAGACAATCGCCCGCAAGCCACCTATGTGCAAAGCACGTCGGGGGAACCGGTCTCGCGTAAGCGTACGCGTAATGTTGGTCTGGGTCGTCTCGTCCAACAATGCCGCCAAACCAAAGTATGACATGCTGGTAGGCAGTATGACTTATATCGCCCACAACTCACTTGTGTTCTACTCGTGCATATAACATCAACATAAATAACCTAGGTTCGGATGCCACTGTTGGGTTTCGTAGTAATTTCAAAAAAATTCCTACGCACACGCAAGATCATGTGATGCATAGCAACGAGAGGGGAGAGTGTTGTCTACGTACCCACGCACACCGACTGCGGAAGCGTTGACACAACATAGAGGAAGTAGTCGTACGTCTTCGCGGTCCAACTGATCAAGCATCGAAACTACGGCACCTCCGAGTTCAAGCACACGTTCAGCTCGATGACGATCCCCGGACTCCGATCCAGCAAAGTGTCGGAGAAGAGTTCCGTCAGCATGACGGCGTGGTGACGATCTTGATGCACTACAGTAGCAGGGCTTCGCCTAAACTCCGCTACAGTAGTATCGAGGATTATGGTGGCTGGGGCACCGCACACGGCTAAGGAATAGATCACGTGGATCAACTTGTGTGTTTCTGGGGTGCCTCTGCCTCAGTATATAAAGGAGCCAAGGGGGAGGGGGGCGCCGGCCAGGAGGAGGGCGCAGGAGGAGTCCTACTCCTTCCGGGAGTAGGACTCCCTCCCCAATCCTCGTTGGACTAGGATTCCCGAGGGGGAAAGAGAGAGAAGGGGGGCCGGCCACCTCTCCTAGTCCTAATAGGACTAGGGGGAGGGGGGAGGCGCGCGTCCACCTTGGGCTGCCCCTTTCTCCTTTCCACTAAAGCCCATCTAGGCCCATATGGTTCCCGGGGGGGTTCCGGTAACCTCCCGGTACTCCGGTAAAATCCTGATTTCACCCGGAACACTTCCGATATCCAAACATAGGCTTCCAATATATCAATCTTTACGTCTCGACCATTTCAAGACTCCTCGTCATGTCCGTGATCTCATCCGGGACTCCGAACAACCTTCGGTACATCAAAATGCATAAACTCATAATATAACTATCATCGTAACCTTAAGCGTGCGGACCCTACGGGTTCGAGAACAATGTAGACATGACCGAGACATGTCTCCGGTCAATAACCAATAGCGGGACCTGGATGCCCATATTGGCTCCTACATATTCTACGAAGATCTTTATCGGTCAGACCGCATAACAACATACGTTGTTCCCTTTGTCATCGGTATGTTACTTGCCCGAGATTCGATCGTCGGTATCCAATACCTAGTTCAATATCGTTACCGGCAAGTCTCTTTACTCGTTCTGTAATACATCATCTCGCAACTAACTCATTAGTTGCAATGCTTGCAAGGCTTATGTGATGTGCATTACCGAGAGGGCCCAGAGATACCTCTCCGACAATCGGAGTGACAAATCCTAATCTCGAAATACGCCAACCCAACATCTACCTTTGGAGACACCTGTAATGCTCCTTTATAATCACCCAATTACGTTGTGACGTTTGGTAGCATCCAAAGTGTTCCTCTGGTAAACGGGAGTTGCATAATCTCATAGTTATATGAACATGTATAAGTCATGAAGAAAGCAATAGCAACATACTAAACGATCGGGTGCTAAGCTAATGGAATGGGTCATGTCAATCAGATCATTCAACTAATGATGCGACCTCGTTAATCAAATAACAACTCTTTGTCTATGGTTAGGAAACATAACCATCTTTGATTAACGAGCTAGTCAAGTAGAGGCATACTAGTGACACTCTGTTTGTTTATGTATTCACACATGTATTATGTTTCCGGTTAATACAATTCTAGCATGAATAATAAACATTTATCATGAAATAAGGAAATAAATAATAACTTTATTATTGCCTCTAGGGCATATTTCCTTCACACAGAACGCTAGCTTTCGGCTTCACCCAGTCTGAGGTACACATCCGGCTGACCCGGCAGTAACAATCGCAGAGGTGCTCCCCTTATGCCCTAGCCGAATTAACGGGAACGTAGGGCATAAATACAAGAGCCAGGCAACCCAGCTTGGCCAAAACTTAAGTCATATCGATGCATATAATGGCGAAAAAAGGTACATGCGGAAGAATAACACATGTGCGGGGCATAAAGCCCAGAAAGGTAAATAGATTAAGCTTCTGTATAGGAAGCCCCCAGGTATATTGAGCGCGGTTAGCGCGTCAAGATTGTGTAACCAAGACACAAATGTAGCCCTTTAGGGCCTTGAAGGTAAAATAGAGAAAGAAAGAGAGAGAAAATAGATGTGCAAAAAATTTATGGAGGTAAGGAGACGGAAATAGAGTCCGGCGCTAGGCGTAGAATCTTCGGAGTCTGGCTGCGTTCCATGGGTTTGGCTCGAGTCGATTATCCGATGCATCCCGCATACGATACGCTCCACCGATCAGAAGCTGGTCGATAATGAAGGGACCTTCCCATTTGGGCTTGAGCTTATTCTTTTTCTTCTCCAGCAGGCGTAGAACTAGTTCACCAACATTATAGGTTTTGGCCCGTACTTCTCTGCTTTGATACCTTCGAGCCTGTTCCTGATAGAATGCGGAACGGGCCTTTGCTACGTCGCGTTCCTCCTCCAAGGCATCCAAACTATCCTGTCGATCGAGCTCGGCCTCTCTTTCTTCGTACATGCGCACCCGAGGTGAGTCATGAATTATGTCGCAAGGCAGCACCGCCTCAGCACCATACACCATAAAAAATGGTGTGTATCCGGTAGTGCGATTCGGCGTGGTCCGCAGCCCCCATAGTACGGAGTCGAGCTCCTCTAGCCAATGCGTGTCTGATTCCTTTAAGGACCGCACTAATCTGGGTTTAATGCCACTCATGATAAGACCATTTGTGTTGGCAATATGCCCTAGAGGCAATAATAAAAGGATTATTATTATATTTCCTTATTCATGATAATTGTCTTTTATTCATGCTATAATTGTGTTATCCGGAAATCGTAATACATGTGTGAATACATAGACACCAACATGTCCCTAGTAAGCCTCTAGTTGACTAGCTCGTTGATCAACAGATAGTCATGGTTTCCTGACTATGGACATTGAATGTCATTGATAACGAGATCACATCATTAGGAGAATGATGTGATAGACAAGACCCAATCCTAAACATAGCACAAGATCGTATAGTTCGTTTGCTAGAGTTTTTCCAATGTCAAGTATCTTTTCCTTAGACCATGAGATCGTGTAACTCCTGGATACCGTAGGAGTGCTTTGGGTGTACCAAATGTCACAACGTAACTGGGTGACTATAAAGGTATACTACGAGTATCTCCGAAAGTGTCTGTTGGGTTGACACGGATCAAGACTGGGATTTGTCACTCCGTATAACGGAGAGGTATCTCTGGGCCCACTCGGTAATGCATCATCATAATGAGCTCAAAGTGACCAAGTGTCTGGTCACGGGATCATGCATTATGGTATGAGTAAAGTGACTTGCCGGTAACGAGATTGAACAAGGTATTGGGATACCGACGATCGAATCTCGGGCAAGTAACGTACCGATTGACAAAGGGAATTGTATACGGGGTTGCTTGAATCCTCGACATCGTGGTTCATCCGATGAGATCATCGAGGAGCATGTGGGAGCCAACATGGGTATCCAGATCCCACTGTTGGTTATTGACCGGAGAGCCATCTCGGTCATGTCTACATGTCTCCCGAACCCGTAGGGTCTACACACTTAAGGTTCGGTGACGCTAGGGTTGTAGAGATATGAATATGCAGTAACCCGAAAGTTGTTCGGAGTCCCGGATGAGATCCCGGACGTAACGAGGAGTTCCAGAATGGTCCGGAGGTAAAGAATTATATATAGGAAGTGCAGTTTCGGCCATCGGGAAAGATTCGGGGGTCACCGGCATTGTACTGGGACCACCGGATGGGTCCCGGGGGGTCCACCGGGTGGGGCCACCCATCCCGGAGGGCCCCATGGGCTGAAGTGGGGAGGGGAACCAGCCCATAGTGGGATGGTGCACCCCCCAAGGCCCACCCCTTGCGCCTAGGGTTGAAACCCTAGGGTGGGGGGGCTTCCCACTTGCCTTGGGGGGCACTCCACCCCCCTTGGCCGCTGCCCCCCTAGGAGATTGGATCTCCTAGGGCCGGCACCCCCACTAGGCCCCCTATATATAGTGGGGAGAGGGAGGGCTTCACACCCATGCCTTTGGTGCCTCCCTCTCCCTCTCCAACACCTCCTCCTCCATAGAGCTTGGTGAAGCCCTGCCGGAGTACTGCTGCATCCACCACCACGCCGTCGTGCTGCTGGATCTTCATCAACCTCTCCTTCCCCCTTGCTGGATCAAGAAGAAGGAGACGTCATGCTGACCGTACGTGTGTTGAACGCGGAGGTGCCGTCCGTTCGGCGCTAGGATCTCCGGTGATTTGGATCACGTCGAGTACGACTCCCTCATCCCCGTTCTTTGAACGCTTCCGCTCGCGATCTACAAAGGTATGTAGATGCATCCGATCACTCGTTGCTAGATGAACTCATAGATGGATCTTGGTGAAACCGTAGGAATTTTTTTTGTTTTCTGCAACGTTCCCCAACAATTCGCTCATTCAACTTGACCGTTAGTTTGTGCATGATAGATAGAAGCATAATCGAGTTTAATGCCCATGTTGCTGCACCAAAGTTTCACCTCATCGGTTGTAAAGTTCGTGCCGTTGTGAGTGATGATGCTGTGGGGGCGCCATAACGGTGTACAACCCCGGATATCAAGTCTATCACCGGTCCGGATTCGGCCGTTTTGACAGGTTTGGCTTCTATCCATTTGGTGAATTTATCCACCATGACCAGTAAGTATTTTTTCTTATGGGTTCCCCCTTTGAGGGGTCTAACCATATCAAGCCCTCAGACCGCAAAGGGCCAAGTAATGGGGATTGTTTGGAGGGCGGTAGGTGGTATGTGGCTTTGGTTTGCAAAAAGCTGGCAACCAACACAATGTTGGACCAGATGTTGTGCATCTGCCCGGGCCGTCGGCCAATAAAAACTTGTACGGAAGGCCTTGCTTACAAGGGCCCGGGCTGCGGCGTGGTGGCCACCGAGTCCGGCATGGATTTCTGCCAAAAACTTCCGCCCTTCCTTTTCGGAGATGCACCTTTGAAGGACTCCGGTTGTGCTTTTCTTATAAAGCTCTCCCTCGTGGACCCTGTAGGCTTTAGATCGCCGCACTATGCAGCGTGCCTTATTTTGGTCCTCGGGTAGTTCATGCCTAGTTAGGTAGGCCAGAAATGGTTCTGTCCACGGGGCGATGACGACCATTATCACGTGGGATGAAGGTGTTATTTCGGTGGCGGAACCTCCGATTGTGTCAGGGTGTTCATTATCTGGGGTTGCGGCCGGGTCCAGACTATTTTCGCCGGTGTCCCCTTCCGATACCACGGATGGTTTGAACAGTCTTTCCAGGAAGATGTTCGGTGGGACAGGGTCGCGTTTAGCGCCGATATGGGCAAGGATGTCCGCCGCCTGGTTATTTTCCCGAGCCACATGGTGGAATTCAAGCCCCTCGAACCGAGCTGACATTTTGAGGACGGCGTTGCGATATGCCGCCATTTTCGGATCCTTGGCATCGAAATCTCCATTTATTTGGGATATTGCGAGATTCGAGTCCCCGCGCACCTCCAGGCGTTGAATTCCCATGGAGACTGCTATCCGGAGACCGTTTAGAAGGGCCTCATATTCGGTCGCGTTATTGGAGTCTGTATATAGTATTTGGAGCACGTATAGTACTGTATCTCTAGTGGGGGACGTCAGGACGATGCCAGCCTCGAGACCAGCCAGCATTTTAGAGCCGTCAAAGTGCATGATCCAATTGGAGTATGCATCGTACTCTTTAGGGAGTTCGGCTTCCGTCCATTCGGCGATGAAATCGGCCAATACTTGCGACTTAATGTCTCGCCGTGGTTTGTATGTTATGTCGAACGGGAGGAGCTCAATGGCCCACTTGGCAATCCGGCCCGTGGCATCGCGGTTGTTTATTATGTCATTGAGCGGTACTTCGGAGGCCGCCGTGATTGAACACTCTTGAAAGTAGTGTCGTAATTTCTGGGATGCCATGAATACCGCGTATGCTATCTTTTGATAATGTGGGTACCATGATTTGCATGGGGTGAGGACGGTGGATACATAATATACCGGCTTTTGAAGTGGGAATTTATGTCCGTCCATCTCTTGTTCGATGACGAGTACTACGCTTACAACTTGATGAGTTGCCGCTATATATAATAGCATTGGTTCGCCAACAGTTGGCGCGGCCAAGATTGGGTTGGTGGCCAGGGTGGCTTTTATTTCTTCCAGTCCGGCCATGGCTGCGTCCGTCCACTCGAAGTATTCGGTGCGCCTAAGAAGGTGATAAAGGGGAAGTGCCTTTTCTCCTAATAGGGAGATAAAGCGGCTTAAAGTCGCCACACATCCAGTCAATTTCTGGATTTGCTTGAGGTCAGTTGGGATAGCCAACTGCGACAGAGCTCGGATTTTAGCCGGATTTGCTTCAATTCCTCTACTGGAGACGATGAAGCCTAGGAGCTTTCCGGCGGGAACGCCGAAAACGCATTTTTCTGGATTGAGCTTAATGTCATATGTTCGGAGATTGGTGAACGTGAGCCTCAAGTCGTCTATTAAAGAGTCGACGTGTCTGGTTTTAATGATCACATCGTCTACATATGCATCCACAGTCTTGTCGATCTGCTTTTCCAGACATGTCTGGATCATGCGCTGATATGTTGCGCCGACGTTTTTGAGCCCAAAGGGCATTGTGTTTAACCAGAAGGGTCCGTATGGCGTGATAAATGTTGTTGCGGCTTGATCAGACTCCGCCATCTTAATCTGGTGGTAACCGGAGTATGCGTCGAGGAAGCACAATGATTCGTGTCCTGCGGTAGCGTTGATGATTTGATCGATGCGAGGGAGTGGAAAGGGTTCCTTTGGGCAAGCCTTATTAAGGTCTTTTAAGTCGACGCATAGGCGCCAGGATTTGTCCTTCTTTGGTACCATCACCAGGTTTGCTAGCCAGTCCGGATGTTTTATTTCTCTAATAAATCTGGCCTCCAGTAGCTTGGCTAGCTCTTCTCCCATGGCTTGTCGCTTAGGTTCAGAGAAACGCCGAAGAGTCGCTTGACCGGCTTGAATCCTTTTAGAATATTAAGGCTATGCTCGGCCAATCTGCGTGGGATTCCTGGCATGTCTGAAGGATGCCAGGCGAATATGTCCCAATTCTCGCGCAGAAACTCCCGTAGTGCGGCGTCTACGGCGGGGTCTAACTGTGCCCCGATGGATGCTGTTTTTGTGAAGTCTGTTGGATGGAGTTGGAATTTGACTATTTCGTTCGCTGGTTTAAAAGAGGTGGACTTGGATCTTTTATCTAGTAACACGTCGTCCCTGTCCACCGTGGAGCGCGGCACGGTTAACTCCTCCGCCACAAGGGCTTCAGATGATGCCTCGAGGGCTAGTGCAGCTGTTTTATCTTCGGCGCGGAGTGCTATGTCCGGATCACTAACTAGAGTGATGATTCCATTGGGTCCGGGCATTTTGAGCTTCATGTACCCGTAATGGGGTATGGCTTGAAAAATCGTGAATGCCTCCCGCCCTAGAAGGGCGTGGTATCCGCTACTGAACGGGGCCACTTGGAATGTAATTTCTTCGGACCTGTAATTCTCCCGAGTGTCGAATACTACATCGAGTGTGATTTTCCCAGCGCAACATGCCTCTCGACTAGGGATGATTCCTCGGAAGGTCGTACTGCTTTGCTCAATACGGTTGCTGTCTATTTCCATTTTTTGGAGAGTTTCCTCATAAATGAGGTTTAATCCGCTGCCGCCGTCCATGAGCACCTTATTGAGCCGAAAGCCATCCACAATTGGACTGAGGACCAAAGCGGCTGGTGTTAGGGCTGTTCGGAATTTAGGTTCGTCACTGGCATTGAAGGTGATAGCCGTGTCGCTCCCTGGATTTATTACTGTCATGTGGCAGACTTCGGCGAGGTTGCGGAGTGGTTGCTTACTCCTATTATTTGAGGTGAAGGTCTCAAAGACCGTTAACACTGTATTGTTGTCCGTGGGAAGGTGCTCTGAGGTATTTTGGGTGGGGAGATCCTCACTGCTTTTGGCCACCTGCCGGAGTACCCAACATGCTCTAAGGCTGTGTGTTCATATGGTATCCGTTGTACTATGGATTTTGCAGGGCCCGTTAAGCCATCCCTCCAATACGGTTCCACGCCCTGTAGTGGGCTTTTGCTTCTTTGGGATTGAGTCGGGCGACTTATGAGAGTGCACCCTTTTAGTTCAGACTGGGGGTTTTGTTAGAGCCGGATTATCCCAGAATTGTGTTTGGGTTTTCCACGCACTTTCCATCGCACAGTATTTCCGTACTATGGCTGTCAAGTCAGCGAAGTGTGCTATGTCACGGCGACTTATGGCGTTGAGGACTCCCTTGTCCGTGCAATTGTTGCAAAAGAACGAAATTGCGTCTTCCTCGCGACAGTCCTTGACCTTGTTCATTACAAGGAGGAATCTGGCCCAATAGTGATGTACTGTCTCTTGGGGCGCTTGTCTAATGTGGGAAAGATCATTTGTATCTGGGTGGGTGGGTGGATTTGAGTCCAGACCTTGACCCAATCTGTGATCCCGGGACAGGGGAGTTTCCGATCTTGGAAGTTCGGGCTCCAGGATGTTGCCCTGTGGGTTCGGTATGTGGTCTGATTCTGGATTCAGGGCTAGGGCGGTGTCCTCCCGTGAATGAGTATCCGGCTCGGGGAGCTTGGGAATCCGGACATAGTTCGTCCTCAGGATAGAGGGAGAATTGCCACATTGCTCCTCCACCACCGCTATCTGATGGGTGACCGGCGGAGAGTTAATCTCCCTTTGGTTGGGTTTAAGCCCGATCCGATCGTAGTCTGTAGTGACTCCCAGAGCAGCGATGCGATCCAAGAGCTCGTTCAAAGAGGAGAGCTCCATTGGATCTATCCGCTCGGCAAATTTCGAGCTGATGTGGAGGCTATTTTCAATGACTATAGAAGTCATCGTCGGTGTGGCGGCCGAGCGGACGGTCATGATGAAGCCGCCTAGTCGGAGAGTTTGGCCTGCAGCTAGGGCTCCCTGATACGTCTCCAACGTATATACTTTTCCAAACACTTTTGCCCTTGTTTTGGACTCTAATTTGCATGATTTGAATGGAACTAACCCGGACTGACGTTGTTTTCAGCAGAATTACCATGGTGTTATTTATGTGCAGGAGCAAACATTCTCGGAATGACCTGAAACTTCACAGAGCCACTTTTCAGAAAATAAGAAAAATACCTACCAAAGATGAAGGCCAGGGGGCCCACCACCTTGCCACGAGGGTGGGGGGCGCGCCCCCCTACCTCGTGGGCCCCCTGTTGCCTCTCCGACTCCAACTCCACCTCCATATATTGAGTTTCGATGAGAAAATATCAGGGAGAAGAAATCATCGCGATTTACGATATGGAGCCGTCGCCAAGCCCTAAAACCTCTCGGGAGGGCTGATCTGGAGTCTGTTCGGGGCTCCGGAGAGGGGAATTCGTCGACATCGTCATCATCAACCATCCTCCATCACCAATTTCATGATGCTCACTGCCGTGCATGAGTAATTCCATCGTAGGCTTGCTGGACGGTGATGGGTTGGATGGGATCTATCATGTAATCAAGTTAGTTTTGTTAGGGTTCGATCCCTAGTATCCACTATGTTCTGAGATTGATGTTGCTATGACTTTGCTATGCTTAATGCTTGTCACTAGGGCCCGAGTGACACGATTTCAGATCTGAACCTATTATGTTTTCATCAATATATGAGTGTTCTTGATCCTATCTTGCAAGTCTATAGTCACATATTATGTGTTATGATCCGTTAACCCCGAAGTGACAATAATCGGGATACTTACCAGTGATGACCGTAGTTTGAGGAATTCATGTATTCACTATGTGTTAATGCTTTGTTCCGGTTCTCTATTAAAAGGAGGCCTTAACATCCCTTAGTTTCCGTAAGGACCCCGCTGCCACGGGAGGGTAGGACAAAAGATGGCATGCAAGTTCTTTTCCATAAGCACGTAAGACTATGTTCGGAATACATGCCTACATTATATCAATGAACTGGAGCTAATTCTGTGTCACCCTAGGTTATGACTGTTACATGATGAACCACATCCGGCATAATTCTCCATCACTGATCCATTGCCTACGAGTTTACCATATATTGTTCTCCGCTTATTTACTTTCCCGTTGCTATTGCTATCATCACTACAAAATACCAAAAACATTACTTTTACTACTGTTACCTTTTGCTACCGTTACCACTACTATCATATTACTTTGCTACTAAACACTTTGCTGCAGATATTAAGTTTCCAGGTGTGGTTGAATTGACAACTCAGCTGCTAATACTTGAGAATATTCTTTGGCTCCCCTTGTGTCGAATCAATAAATTTGGGTTGAATACTTTACCCTCGAAAACTGTTGCGATCCCCTATACTTGTGGGTTATCAAGACTATTTTCTGGCGCCGTTGCCGGGCAGCATAGCTCTATTCTTTGAGTCACTTGGGATATATATCTGCTTCTCATTATGAAGAACTTGAGAGATCCAAAAACCAAGATCTATCCCTCAACTACGAGGGGAGGTAAGGAACTGCCATCCAGCTCTGCACTTGATTCACCTTCTGTTATGAGTAAGTTTGTGACACCTACACCTGCTTCTGCTATTCGTTCTGATATGTCGCACATTATTGATGATGCCACTTCTGCTATGCATGATACTTCTGATGAAACTACCTCTATGCCTGATACTACTGTGCCACTTAGTGATTTTCTTGATGAACAACTTGCTAGGGCTAGAGAGATTGAAAATATTGAATATGATGATACTGATGAAAGTGATGATGAAGAATCACTTGTTATTCCTAAGGGTTATGTTTTTGATCAAGAAGCTTCTTTAGCTATTTTAGCATGCCAAAATAGAACTGGACTCAAAATATTATTAGCTAAATGGAGTAAGCAATCTTTAAATGCTAGAATGAAACCTGACCCTGCTTTTGCTACTTCACCTATCTTTGTTACTGATAAGGATTATGAATTCTCTATTGATCCTGATATAATTACTTTAGTTGAATCTGATCATTTTCATGGTTATGAATCTGAAACTGTTGTGGCACATCTTACTCAATTGAATGATATAGCTACCCTATTTACTAAAGATGAGAGAACTCGTTACTTTTATATCCTCAAAATATTTCCGTTCTCATTAAAGGGTGATGCTAAGATATGGTTTAATTCTCTTGATCCTGGTTGTGTGTGTAGTCCCCAGGATATGATTTATTACTTCTCTGCTAAATATTTCCCTGCTCATGAGAAACAAGTTGCTTTAAGGAATATATATAATTTTGTGCAAATTGAAGAAGAGAGTCTCCCACAAGCTTGGTGGAGGCTTCTCTATTACTTAATGCTTTGCCTGATCATTCTCTTAAGAAAAATGAAATACTTCATATCTTTTATAATGGACTAACTGATGCCTCCAGAGATTACATGGATAGTTGTGCTGGTTCTGTTTTCAGGGAAAGAACACAGGATGAAGCTGAAATTCTATTGAATAATATGTTGACAAATGAAAATAATTGGACACCTCCGGAGCCAATTCCTGAGCCTATTCCTAAACCAACTCTGAAGAAGAGGGGTATTCTATTTCTCAGTCCTGAAGATATGCAAGAGGCAAAGAAATCTATGAAAGAAAAGGGTATTAAAGCTGAAGACGTTAAGAATTTACCTCCTATTGAAGAAATACATGGTCTTAATTTACCGCATGTTGAAGAAATATATAATCTTAATCCTTTACCTATTGAAGAAACTCATGGTCTTGATAACCCGACACATGTAGTAAAGGTAAATTCTCTCTATAGATATGATAAATCTGTAATCCCGTTTACTAAGTTTGCTAGCCCATGCTTAGATGAGTTTGATAAATTTATGGTTAAGCAAGAAGATTTTAATGCTTATTTTGGTAGACAATTGAAATACAATTCAAATATGCTTGAACACTTGGGTGATTATATGGCTAATGTCAAAGGTGAACTTAAACTTATTAGTAAACATGCTTCTATGGTTACCACTCAAGTAGAACAAGTACTTAAAGCTCAAAATGATTTGCTCAATGAATTGAATAGTAAAGATAATGATTATGCTGTTAGAGTGGCTACTAGAACTGGTAGAATGACTCGGGAACCTTTGTATCCTGAAGGCCATCCTAAGAGAATTGAGCAAGGTTCTCAGAGAAATAATATAGATGCACCTAGTTCTTCTAAGAAGAAGAAAAAGAAAAATGATAGCACTCTGCATGCTTCTAGTGATCCTATTATTGAAACACATGAGAATCCAAATGATATTTCTATTTCTGATGCTGAAACACAATCTGGTAATGAACCTGAAACTAGTGGTAATGTTAATGATAATGTTCATAATGATGCTCAACCTGGTAATGATAATGACATAGAAATTGAACCTGCTGTTGATCTTGATAACCCACAATCAAAGAATCAATGTTATGATAAGAAAGACTTTGTTGCTAGGAAACATGGTAAAGAAAGAGAGCCTTGGGTTCAGAAACCCATGCCTTTTCCTCACAAACCATCCAAGAAAAAGGATGATGAGTATTTTGAGCGCTTTGCTAAAATGATTAGACCTATCTTTTTGCCTATGCGATTAACTGATATGCTTAAAACCAATCCTTATGCTAAGTACATGAAAGATATTATTACAAATAAAAGAAAGATACCGGAAGCTGAAATTTCCACCATGCTTGCTAATTATACTTTTAAAGGTGGAATACCAAAGAAACTTGGAGATCCAGGAGTACCCACTATACCATGCTCCATTAAAAGAAACTATGTTAAAATTGTTTTATGTGATCTTGGAGCCGGTGTTAGTGTTATGCCTCTCTCTTTATATCGTAGACTTGATTTGAACAAGTTGACACCCACTGAAATATCTTTGCAAATGGCTGATAAATCAACTGCTATACCTGTCAGTATTTGTGAGGATGTGCCTGTTGTAGTTGCAAACATTACTATTTTAACAGACTTTGTTATTCTTGATATTCCCGAGGACAATAGTATGTCTATTATTCTTGGAAGACCCTTTTTGAATATTGCAGGGGCTGTTATTGATTGCACTAAAGGCAATGTCACTTTTCATGTTAATGGTAATGAGCATACGGTACACTTTCCGAGGAAACAACCTCAAGTTCATAGTATCAACTCTATTGGAAAAATTCCATCGATTATATTTGGAGGTTTTGAATTTCCTCTTCCTACTGTCAATAAGAAATATGATATTCTTATTATTGGGGATGTGCATATCCCCGTTGAGGTAACATAGTGTTATTCGAAATTTCTCCGGTTCCATGTTATTTGGAATGAGTTCGTTAACAAGACTTGATCAACCTTGTTAGTGGATTCCTTTTGATGATCATGAGATGGATGAAACTAGAAGGCACAACCTTCTGTACCCCACTTTTATTTTCTGTTATTTATATTAAATAAAATAAAAATAAATGTTTTTCTGTCTGTTATCTGATTATCCGTGCAATATAAAAATACCTCAAAAATAAAAGTTCTCCAAATGCCCTGAAATTTAAATATGATTTTTTTCTAGAATATTTGAGGATTTATGGAACTGACAACACACCAGGGGGGTCAACCACCTGCCCACGAGGGTGGAGGGTGCGCCCACCCCTCTAGGGCGCCCCCCTGCCTCGTGGGCCCACGGTGGCCCTCCTCCACTTATTGTTTCGCCCACACACTTCTTCTTCCTCCCACAAACATGAATAACCAGCTCAAACCCGAGTCCAAGCTCGTTTAGCTGCCATTTTCGATCTCCTTGCTCAAAGCACCTCTCACAAAACTGCTTGGGGAGATTGTTCCTTGGTATGTGACTCCTTCATTGGTCCAATTAGTTTTTGTTCTAGTGTTTTATTCATTACAAATTTTTGCTGCTTAGGTGACCCTGTTCTTGAGCGTGCATGTCAAATTTATATGGTCAAAAGTAGTTTTGATGCATGATATAGGCCCTAGGCACTTGTAGGAGTAGTTGCTATCAATATTATTGAGTTTGGTTTGCTTTTATTTTGAAGTTACTAAAAAATTTCAAAAAAAAATCAGAGGAAGAAATATGCTTAGGAAAATGTTCCAAGGTGGTTCTTCAAGGAAGCAAGGACCCAGGCTTGCAATGCGTGATGCTGATGAAGAGCCACCAAGAGACGCTCCAGTGCGCCCTTGTGAATGGCCTTCTGAGAACTTTATGGATCGAGCAGGAATTAAGAAAGAATTTAACGCATATTTGCGTAACGCTGATCTTGTGAGCTTCGAGGAAGAGAAGTGCAGCCAGTATCACTATCTTACCAGTACCTTTTTGAGGAGGTTTGAATTTTCAACTTCACGTAATTCTCCAACTGTCCTGTTTGATCTTTATGATAAATCTTACACTATGGACTTAGAGGATTTTACCACTACTTGCAAACTTCCACAATGGGGTAGTATAAGGGATCCTTGCAAATCTGAATTTAGAGATTTTCTTGCTAGAGTAATTGTGGGAGAATCTAGAGATATTACACAAGCTACCATAGGGAGCATTCACTTTCCTGCTATACATTATTTTGCTCTCTTCATAGGTAGATGCATTAATGGTAAAGATGAGGCATGTCACATGTGTGTCCTCGATCTTAATTTTCTTAGGAGTGCTGTGTTAGGAGACAAATCATATAATTTGGGAGCCATTGTTGCACGTAGGTTGCATCTTACTAG
This sequence comes from Triticum aestivum, assembly GCF_018294505.1. Lineage (NCBI taxonomy): Eukaryota > Viridiplantae > Streptophyta > Magnoliopsida > Poales > Poaceae > Triticum > Triticum aestivum. The sequence continues at coordinate 573,183,059 of NC_057809.1, read as the reverse complement.
ACGTAATGGAGATTTCTTTTATGGAATTTATGCAACCCGCATAGCTAATTTTCTTGGTATAGCCATACGCGAAGATGATATTGAATTACCTCCTACTTATCTAGATTCTAATGCTATGGTTCACCACCAGTTTGTTGAGAGGAACGAATCACCTCTCTAGTATCGACTAATCTTTGACAGACACCATGCTGTCCGTATTACTCTCCCTGCTCCCCGCCTTCTTTGATTACCAGGCAAGAGGAGGATATACTATTACCAGAGATGAGGCAGATGAGTACGAGAGGAGAGAGGAGGCCGCTCGTCGCCTGATATGTCTCCAACGTATCTATAATTTTTGATTGCTCCATGCTATATTATCTACTTCTTTGGATGTTAATGGGCTTTATTATACACTTTCATATCATTTTTTGGACTAACCTATTAACCCAGAGCCCAGTGTCAGTTTCTGTTTTTACCTTGTTTTAGGGTTTCGAAGAAAAGGAAAATCAAACGGAGTCTAATTGACCTGAAACTTCACGAAACTCATTTTTGGAAGGAAAGAAGCCCAGAAGACTTGAAGTGCACGTAAGGGAAGCTTCGAGGAGGCCATGAGGTAGGGGGCGCGCCCACCCCCCTAGGGCGCGCCCTCCACCCTCGTGGGCCCCTCGTGGCCCCCCTGACGTACTTCTTCCACCTATATATCTCCATATACCCTAAAACTTCTGAAGAACACAATAGATCGGGAGTTCCGCCGCCAGAAGCCTCCGTAGCCACCAAAAACCAATCTAGACCCGTTCCGGCACCCTGCCGGAGGGGGCAATCCCTCTTCGGTGGCCATCTTCCTCATCCCGGTGCTCTCCATGACGAGGAGGGAGTAGTTCTCCCTTGGGGCTGAGGGTATGTACCAGTAGCTATGTGTTTGATCTCTCTCTCTCTCTCTCTCTCTCGTGTTCTTGAGGTGATACGATCTTGATGTATTGCGAGCTTTGCTATTATAGTTGGATCCTATGATGTTTTCTCCCCCCTCTACTCTCTTGTAATGAATTGAGTTTCCCCTTTGAAGTTATCTTATCGGATTGAGTCTTTATAGATTTGAGAACACTTGATGTATGTCTTGTCGTGCATATCTGTGGTGACAATGGGATACCGCGTGATTCACTTGATGTATGTTTTGGTGATCAACTTGCGGGTTCCGCCCATGAACCTATGCATAGGGGTTGGCACACGTTTTCGTCGTGATTCTCTGGTAGAAACTTTGAGGCACTCTTTGAGGTTCTATGTGTTGGTTGAATAGATGAATCTGAGATTGTGTGATGCATATCGTATAATCATACCCACGGATACTTGAGGTGACAGTGGAGTATCTAGGTGACATTAGGGTTTTGGTTGATTTGTGTCTTAAGGTATTATTCTAGTACGAACTCTAGGGCTGTTTGTGACACTTATAGGAATAGCCCAACGGATTGATTGGAAAGAATAACTTTGAGGTGGTTTCGTACCCTACCATAATCTCTTCATTCGTTCTCCGCTATTAGTGACTTTGGAGTGACTGTTTGTTGCATGTTGAGGGATACTTATATGATCCAATTATGTTATTATTGTTGAGGGAACTTGCACTAGCGAAAGTATGAACCCTAGGCCTTATTTCCACGCATTACAATACCATTTATGCTCACTTTTATCATTATTTACCTTGTTGTTTTTATATTTTCAGATTACAAATACCCATATCTACTATCCATATACCACTCGTATCACCATCTCTTCGCCGAACTAGTGCACATATACAACTTACCATTGTATTGGGTGTTTTGGGGACACAAGAGACTCTTTGTTATTTGGTTGCAGGGTTGCTTGAGAGAGACCATCTTCATCCTACGCCTCCCACGGATTGATAAACCTTAGGTCATCCACTTGAGGGAAATTTGCTACTGTCCTACAAACCTCTGCACTTGGAGGCCCAACAACGTCTACAAGAAGAAGGTTGTGTAGTAGACATCAAGCTCTTTTCTGGCGCCGTTGCCGGGGAGGTGAGTGCTTGAAGGTATATCTTTAGATCTTGCAATCAAGTCTTTTAGTTTCTTGTTTTAGCACTAGATTAGTTTATAAAAGAAAACTACAAAAATATGGAATTGAGTTTGTCTCATATGCTTCACCTTTTTAATATCTTTCATGAGTATGATGGAAAGGATAATTGTGCTCAAGTGCTAGAAGAAGAAATCTATAAAATGTTTGGCACTAAATATTTGAATGATGAGCATGATTGCAATGTTGTTAGTATGAATTCCTTGAATATCCATGATGCTAATGATATGCAAAGCCACAAGCTTGGGGAAGCTATGTTTGATGAAGATATTTTTTGTCCCCCAAGTTTTGATGAGCAAATTTATTATGATGAAAGCATGCCTCCTATCTATGATGATTATTGTGATGACACGTATGCTTTAAAGAATAATGATAACCATGAAACTTGTCATCTTGATCTTAATTTTCAATCACATGATAGTTATTTTGTTGAGTTTGCTCCCACTATTATTCACGAGAAGAATTTTGCCTGTGTGGAGAGTAGTAAATTTTCTATGCTTGTAGATCATGAAAATAATTCTTTAGGTGCTGGTTATATTGTTTAATTCATTCATGATGCTACTGAAAATTATTTTGAGGGAGGAACATATGCTTGTAGGAATTGCAATAATATCAAGTTTCCTCTCTATGTGCTTAAAATTTTGAAGTTATCCTTGTTTTACTTCCTATGCAAGTTGATTCTTGTTCCCACAAGTTGATTGCTCACAAAATACCTATGCATAGGAAGTATGTTAGACTTAAATGTGCTAGTCATATTCTTCATCATGCTCTCTTTATGTTTCAATTCTTATCCTTTATGTGAGCATCATTGAAATCATCATGCCTAGCTAGGGGCGTTAAACGATAGCGCTTGTTGGGAGGCAACCCAACTTTATTTTTGATTTTTGTTCCTGTTTAATAAATAATTCATCTAGCATCTGTTTAGACGTGGTTTAATGCTTTTAAGTAGTGTTTGTGCCAAGTAGAACCTTTGGGAAGACTTGGGGAGAGTCTTGTTGATCATGCTGTAAAAAACAGAAAATTTAGCACTCACGAGAATTGCTTCCATGTTTATTTGGAAAGTGATATTTAGTTAATTCTTTTTGCAGATGATTAATAGATAAATTACTCAGGTCCAGCAATTTATTTGAGAATTTTATGAGTTCCATAAGTATACGTTTGATCCAGATTACTACAGACTGTTCTGTTTTTGACAGATTCTGTTTTTCATGTGTTGTTTACTTATTTTGATGAATCTATGGCTAGTAAAATAGTTTATAAACCATAGAGAAGTTGGAATACAGTAGGTTTAACACCAATATATATAAAGAATGATTTCATTACAGTACCTTGAAGTGGTGATTTATTTTCTTATACTAACGGAGCTTACGAGTTTTCTGTTAAGTTTTGTGTTGTGAAGTTTTCAAGTTTTGGGCAAAGATTCGATGGACTATGGAATAAGGAGTGGCAAGAGCCTAAGCTTGGGGATGCCCAAGGAACCCCAAGGTAAAATTCAAGGACAACCAAGAGCCTAAGCTTGGCGATGCCCCGGAAGGCATCCCCTCTTTCGTCTTCGTTCATCGGTAACTTTACTTGGAGCTATATTTTTATTCACCACATGATATGTGTTTTTCTTGGAGCATCATTTTATTTTCTTTAATTTTGCTTGCTGTTTGAATAAAATACCAAGATCTGAAATTTGTAAATGTTAGAGAGTCTTCATATAGTTGCATAATTATTCAACTACTCATTGATCTTCACTTATATCTCTCGGAGTAGTTTGTCGATGCTCTAGTGCTTCACTTATATCTTTTAGAGCACGGTGGTAGTTTTATTTTGAAGAAATAGATGAACTCTCATGCTTCACTTAGATTATTTTTTAGAGTCTTAAATAGCATGGTAATTTGCTTAAAATCCTAATATGCTAGGTATTCGAGATTAGTAAAATTTTCTTATGAGTGTTTTGAATACTAAGAGAAGTTTGATGCTTGATGATTGTTTTGAGACATGGAGGTAATAATATCAAAGTTGTGCTAGTTGAGTAGTTGTGAATTTGAGAAATGCTTGTGTTGAAGTTTGCAAGTCCCGTAGCATGCACGTATGGTAAACGTTATGCAACAAATTTGAAACATGAGGTGTTATTTGATTGTCTTCCTTATGAGTGGCGGTCGGGGACGAGCGATTGTCTTTTCCTACCAATCTACCCTCCTAGGAGCATGCGTGTAGTACCGAGGTTTTTGATGACTTGTAGATTTTTGCAATAAGTATGTGAGTTCTTTATGACTAATGTTGAGTCCATGGATTATACACACTCTCACCCTTCCATCCTTGCTAGCCTCTTCGGTATCGTGTGTTGCCCTTTCTCACATTGAGAGTTGGTGCAAACTTCGCCGGTGCATCCAAACCCCATGATATGATACGCTCTTTCACACATAAACCTCCTTATATCTTCCTCAAAACAGCCACCATACCTACCTATTATGGCATTTCCATAGCCATTCCGAGATGTATTGCCATGCAACTTTCCACCATTCCGTTTATCATGACACATTCATCATCGTCATATTGCTTAGCATGATCATGTAGTTGACATCGTATTTGTGGCAAATCCACCTTTCATAATTCTTTCATACATGTCACTCATGAGTCATACTTTGTTCTAGTATCGAGTTGTATCATTGAGTTGTAAATAAATAGAAGTGTGATGATCATCATTTTCTAGAGCATTGTCCCAAGTGAGGAATAAAAAAAGAGAAGGCCCCAAAAAAGAGAAAGGCCATAAAAAGAGAAGGCCCAAAAAATGATAAAAAATGAAAATGAGAGAAAAAGAGAGAAGGGACAATGCTACTATCCTTTGCCACACTTGTGCTTCAAAGTAGCACCATGATCTTCATAGTAGAGAGTCTCTCATGTTATCACTTTCATATACTAGTGGGAAATTTTCATTATAGAACTTGGCTTGTATATTCCAACAATGGGCCTCCTCAAGTGCCCTAGGTCTTCATGAGCAAGCAAGTTGGATGCACACCCACTTGTTTATTTTGTTGAGCTTTCATACATTTATAGCTCTAGTGCATCTGTTGCATGGCAATCCCTACTCCTTGTATTAACATCAATCGGTGGGCATCTCCATAGCCCATTGATTAGCCTCGTTGATGTGAGACTTCCTCCTTTTTTGTCTTCTCCACATAATCCCCCTCATTATATTCTATTCTACCTATAGTGCTATGTCCATGGCTCGCGCTCATATATTGCGTGAAAGTTTATAGGTTTGAGATTACTAAAGTATGAAACAATTGCTTGGCTTGTCATCGGGGTTGTGCATGATGATAGCATTCTTGTGTGAGGAAAATGAAACATGACTAAACCATATGATTTTGTAGGGATGAACTTTCTTTGGCCATGTTATTTTGAGAAGACATAATTGCTTAGTTAGTATGCTTGAAGTATTATCATTTTTATGTCAATATGAACTTTTGTCTTGAATCTTTCGGATTTGAATATTCATACCACAATTAAGAAGAATTACATTAAAATTATGCCAAGTAGCACTCTGCATCAAAAATTCTGTTTTTATCATTTACCTACTCGAGGACGAGTAGGAATTAAGCTTGGGGATTGCTACCTCTTGAGCACTGCATTGGATTTCCCCGAAAAGGAGAGGATGATGCAGCAAAGTAGCGTAAGTATTTCCCTCAGTTTTTGAGAACCAAGGTATCAATCCAGTAGGAGGCTACGCGCGAGTCCCTCGTACCTACACAAAAACAATAGCTCAACGCAACCAACGCGCTTAGGGGTTATCAATCCCTTCACGGTCACTTACGAAAGTGAGATCTGATAGAGATGATAAATAATATTTTTGGTATTTTTGGTATACAGATGCAATGTGAAAAGTAAAAGGCAAAGTAAAAAAGCAAAGCAATAATAAAGTGATGAAGATTGATATGATGAGAAATAGACCCGGGGGCCATAGGTTTCACTAGTGGCTTCTCTCAAGAGCATAAGTATTCTACGGTGGGTGAACAAATTACTGTTGAGCAATTGACAGAATTGAGCATAGTTATGAGAATATCTAGGTATGATCATGTATATAGGCATCACGTCCGAGACAAGTAGACCGACTCATGCCTGCATCTACTACTATTACTCCACTCATCGACCGCTATCCAGCATGCATCTAGAGTATTAAGTTAAAAACAAAGTAATGCCTTAAGCAAGATGACATGATGTAGATGGATAGTTTCATGCAATATGATAAAAACCCCATCTTGTTATCCTCGATGCCAACAATACAATACGTGCCTTGCTGCCCCTTCTGTCACTGGGAAAGGACACCGCAAGATCGAACCCAAAGCTAAGCACTTCTCCCATGGCAAGAAAAACCAATCTAGTAGGCCAAACCAAACTGATAATTCGAAGAGACTTGCAAAGATAACCAATCATACATAAAAGAATTCAGAGAAGATTCAAATATTATTCATAGATAAACTGGATCATAAACCCACAATTCATCGGTCTCAACAAACACACCGCAAAAAGAAGATTACATCGAATATATCTCCACGAGAGAGGGGGAGAATATTGTATTGAGATCCAAAAAGAGAGAAGAAGCCATCTAGCTACTAACTATGGACCCGTAGGTCTGAAGTAAACTACTCACACTTCATCAGAGGGGCTTGGATGATGATGTAGAAGCCCTCCGTGATTGATGCCTCCTCCGGCGGAGCTCCGGAACAGGCCCCAAGATGGGATCTCGTGGATACAAAAAGTTGCGGTGGTGGAATTAGGTTTTTGGCTCCGTATCTGATTGTTTGGGGGTACGTGGGTATATATAGGAGGAAGAAGTATGTCAGTGGAGCAACAGGGGGCCCACGAGGGTGGAGGGCGCGCCTAGGGGGGGCAGGCGCGCCCCCTACCTCGTGGCCTCCTGTTAATTGGCTTGACATAGGGTCCAAGTCTCCTGAGTTGTATTCGGTGAGAAAATCACGTTCCCGAAGGTTTCATTCCATTTGGACTCCGTTTGATATTCCTTTTCTTCGAAACCCTAAAACAGGCAAAAAACAACAATTCTGGGCTGGGCCTCCGGTTAATAGGTTAGTCCCAAAAATAATATAAAAGTGGATAATAAAGCCCAATAATGTCCAAGACAGTGGATAATATAGCATGGAGCAATCAAAAATTATAGATACGTTGGAGACGTATCAAGCATCCCCAAGCTTAATTCCTGCTCGTCCTCGAGTAGGTAAATGATAAAAACAGAATTTTTGATGCGGAGTGCTACTTGGTATAATTTTAATGTAATTCTTCTTAATTGTGGTATGAATATTCAGATCCAAAAGATTCAAGACAAAAGTTCATATTGACATAAAAATGATAATACTTCAAGCATACTAACTAAGCAATTATGTCTTCTCAAAATAACATGGCCAAAGAAAGTTCATCCCTACAAAATCATATGGTTTAGTCATGTTTCATTTTCGTCACACAAGAATGCTATCATCATGCACAACCCCGATGACAAGCCAAGCAATTGTTTCATACTTTAGTAATCTCAAACCTATAAACTTTCACGCAATATATGAGCGCGAGCCATGGACATAGCACTATAGGTGGAATAGAATATAATGAGGGGGTTATGTGGAGAAGACAAAAAAGGAGGAAGTCTCACATCAACGAGGCTAATCAATGGGCTATGGAGATGCCCACCGATTGATGTCAATACAAGGAGTAGGGATTGCCATGCAACGGATGCACTAGAGCTATAAATGTATGAAAGCTCAACAAAAGAAACTAGTGGGTGTGCATCCAACTTGCTTGTTTACGAAGACCTAGGGCACTTGAGGAGGCCCATTGTTGGACTATACAAGCCAAGTTCTATAATGAAAAATTCTCATTAGTATATGAAAGTGATAACATGAGAGACTCTCTACTATGAAGATCATGGTGCTACTTTGAAGCACAAGTGTGGCAAAGGATAGTAACATTGTCCCTTCTCTCTTTTTCTCTCATTTTTTTGGGGCCTTTTATTTTTTATGGCATTTCTCTTTTTTTGGGCATTCTCTTTTTTATGGCCTTTTCTCTTTTATTTTATATTCCTCACTTGGGACAATGCTCTAAAAAATGATGATCATCACACTTCTATTTATTTACAACTCAATGATTACAACTCGATACTAGAACAAAGATGACTCTATATGAATGCCTCCGGCGGTGTACCGGGATATGCAATGAACCAAGAGTGACATGTATGAAAGAATTATGAATGGTGGCTTTGCCACAAATACTATGTCAACTACATGATCATGCTAAGCAATATGACAATGATGAATGTGTCATGATGAATGGAATGATGGAAAGTTGTATGGCAATATATCTCGGAATGGCTATGGAAATGCCATAATAGGTAGGTATGGTGGCTGTTTTGAGGAAGATATAAGGAGGTTTATGTGTGAAAGAGCGTATCATATCACGGGGTTTGGATGCACCGGCGAAGTTTGCGCCAACTCTCAATGTGAGAAAGGGTAATGCACGGTACCGAAGAGGCTAGCAAGGATGGAAGGGTGAGAGTGCGTATAATCCATGGACTCAACATTAGTCATAAAGAACTCACATACTTATTGCAAAAATCTACAAGTCATCAAAAACCTCGGTACTACGCGCATGCTCCTAGGGGGATAGATTGGTAGGAAAATACCATCGCTCATCCCCGACCGCCACTCATAAGGAAGACAATCAAATAACACCTCAAGTTTCAAATTTGTTGCATAACATTTACCATACGTGCATGCTACGGGACTTGCAAACCTCAACACAAGTATTTCTCAATTTCACAACTACTCAACTAGCACGACTTTGATATTATTACCTCCATGTATCAAAGCAATCATCAAGCATCAAACTTCTCTTAGTATTCAACACACTCATAAGAAAGTTTTATTATTAATCTTGCATACTAAGCATATTAGGATTTTAAGCAAATTACCATGCTATTAAGACTCTCAAAATAATCTAAGTGAAGCATGAGAGATCAATAGTTTCTATAAAACAAATCCACCACCGTGATCTAAAAGATATAAGTGAAGCACTAGAGCAAAATTATAAAACTCAAAAGATATAAGTGAAGCACTAGAGTAAAACTGTAGAGCTCAAAAGATATAGGTGAAGCACATAGAGTATTCTAACAAATTCCAAATTATGTATGGCTCTCTCAAAAGGTGTGTACAGCAAGGATGATTGTGGTAAACTAATAAGCAAAGACTCAAATCATAAAAGATGCTCCAAGCAAAACACATATCATGTGGTGAATAAAAATATAGCTCCAAGTAAAGTTACCGATAGAAGTAGACGAAAGAGGGGATGCCTTCCGGGGCATCCCCAAGCTTTGGCTTTTAGGTGTCCTTAGATTATCTTTGGGGTGCCATGGGAATCCCAAGATTAGGCTATTGCCACTCCTTGTTCCATAATCCATCAAATCTTTACCCAAAACTTGAAAACTTCACAACACAAAACTTAAAGTAGAAAATCTTGTGAGCTCCATTAGCGAAAGAAAACAAAAGACCACTTCAAGGTACTGTAATGAACTCATTATTTATTTATATGGGTGTTATACATACTGTATTCCAACTTCTCTATGGTTCATAAACTATTTTACTAGCCAAAGATTCATCAAGATAAGCAAACAACACACGAAAAACAGAATCTGTCAAAAACAGAACAGTCTGTAGTAATCTGTAGCTAGCGCAAGATCTGGAACCCCAAAAATTATAAAATAAATTTATGGACGTGAGGAATTTATATATTAATCATCTGCAAAAAGAATTAACTAAATATAACTTTCCAAATAAAAATGACAGGAGTTCTCGTGAGCGCTAAAGTTTCTGATTTTTACAGGAAGTTCAACAAGACTTTCCCCAAGTCTTCCCAACGGTTCTACTTGGCACAAACACTAATTAAACACAAAAAAACACAACCAAAAAAGAGGCTAAATAATTTATTTATTACTAAACAGTAGAAAAAAGCAAGGAATAAAAATAAAATTGGGTTGCCTCCCAACAAGTGCTATTGTTTAACGGCCCTAGCTAGACATAACAAGCAAGAATAGATCTAGGTATTGCCATCTTTGGTAGGCAATCCATAAGTGGCTCTCATAATAGATTCATAAGGTAATTTAATTTTCTTTCTAGGGAAGTGTTCCATGCCCTTTTTTAATAGAAATTGAAATCTAATATTCCCTTCCTTCATATCAATAATTGCACCAACCGTTCTAAGGAAAGGTTTACCGAGAATAATAGGGCAAGAAGGATTGCAATCTATATCAAGAACGATAAAATCTATGAGCACACAATTCCTATTTGCAACAATAATAACATCATTAATTCTTCCCATAGGTTTCTTAATAGTGGAATCCGCAAGATGCAAGTTTAGAGAGCAATCATCAAAATCACGGAAATCTAGCAAATCACACAAAGTTTTGGGAATAGTAGAGACACTAGCACCCAAATCACACAAAGCATAAAACTCATAATCTTTTATTTTAACTTTAATAGTAGGTTCCCACTCATCATAAAGTTTTCTAGGGATAGAAACTTTCAACTCAAGTTTTCTTCATAAGATTGCATCAAGGCATCAACGATATGTTCGGTAAAGGCTTTATTTTGACTATAAGCATAAGGAGAATTTAGCACGGACTGCAACAAGGAAATACAATCAATTAAAGAGCAATTTTCATAATTAAATTCCTTGAAATCCAATATAGTGGGTTTATCATCATCTAGGGTTTTATTTCTTTTAATCCCACTTTTATCAATTTCACCATCAAGATCTAAACACTCCGAATTTTTAGAACGCCTTCTAGGTAAAGGTGGATCATATTCAGTCCCATCATTATCAATATTAATATTGCAAAACAAAGATTTAATAGGGGACACATCAATAACTTTTAGATCTTCACCATTATTTTCATAGGAACTAGAACAACACGCTTTAATAAAGGCATCTTTCATAGCACGCGTCCTAGCGGTTCTTTCCTTGCACTCATCAATGGAAATTCTCATGGCTTTGAGAGACTCATTGATATCATGCTTAGGAGGAATATATCTAAGCTTTAAAGAATCAACACCAAGAGAAATTCTATCAATGTTCCTAGCCAAATCATCAATCTTAAGCAATTTTTCTTCAATCATAGCATTAAAATTCTTTTGCGAAGAAATAAATTCTTTAATATTATATTCAAAATTAGAGGGCATCTTATTATAATTTCCATAAGAATTGTCTTAGGAATTACCATAATTATTAGAGGGATTAGTAGGATAAGGCCTAGGATTAAAATTTCCTCTATACGCGTTGTTACCAAAATTGTTCCTACCAACAAAATTCACATCCATAGATTCATTATTATTCTCAATCAAAGTAGACAAGGGCATATCATTAGGATCAGAAGAAACACTCTTATTAGCAAATAGTTTCATAAGTTCATCCATCTTTCCACTCAAAACATTAATTTCTTCTATCGCATGCACCTTTTTATTAGTAGATATTTCAGTATGCCATTGAGAATAATTAACCATAATATTATCTAGGAGTTTAGTAGCTTCTCCTAAAGTGATTTCCATATAGCATGGAGCAATCAACAATTATAGATACGTTGGAGACGTATCAGGGATCCTGATACGTCTCCAACGTATCTATAATTTTTGATTGCTCCATGCTATATTATCTACTGTTTTGGACATTATTGGGCTTTATTATCCACTTTTATATCATTTTTGGGACTAACCTATTAACCCAGAGCCCAGTGCCACTTTCTGTTTTTTACCTTGTTTTAGGGTTTCGAAGAAAAGGAAAAATCAAACGGAGTCCAATTGACCTGAAAGAAGCCCAGAAGACTTGAAGTGCACGTAAGGGAAGCTTCGAGGAGGCCACGAGGTAGGGGGGCGTGCCCACCCCCCTAGGGCGCGCCCTCCACCCTTGTGGGCCCCTCGTGGCCCCCCTGACGTACTTCTTCCGCCTATATATCTCCATATACCCTAAAACTTCTGAAGAACACAATAGATCGGGAGTTCCGCCGCCAGAAGCCTCCGTAGCCACCGAAAACCAATCTAGACCCGTTCCGGCACCCTGCCGGAGGGGGGCAATCCCTCTCCGGTGGCCATCTTCATCATCCCGGTGCTCTCCATGACGAGGAGGGAGTAGTTCTCCCTCGGGGCTGAGGGTATGTACCAGTAGCTATGTGTTTGATCTCTCTCTCTCTCGTGTTCTTGAGGTGATACGATCTTGATGTATCGCGAGCTTTGCTATTATAGTTGGATCCTATGATGTTTTCTCCCCCCTCTACTCTCTTGTAATGAATTGAGTTCCCCCTTTGAAGTTATCTTATCGGATTGAGTCTTTATAGATTTGAGAACACTTGATGTATGTATTGCCGTGCGTATCTGTGGTGACAATGGGATACCACGTGATTCACTTGATGTATGTTTTGGTGATCAACTTGCGGGTTCCGCCCATGAACCTATGCATAGGGGTTGGCACACGTTTTCGTCGTGATTCTTCGGTAGAAACTTTGGGCACTCTTTGAGGTTCTATGTGTTGGTTGAATAGATGAATCTAAGATTGTGTGATGCATATCATATAATCATACCCATGGATACTTGAGGTGACATTGGAGTATCTAGGTGACATTAAGGTTTTGATTGATTTGTGTCTTAAGGTGTTATTCTAGTATGAACTCTAGGGCTGTTTGTGACACTTATAGGAATAGCCCAACGGATTGATTGGAAAGAATAACTTTGAGGTGGTTTCGTACCCTACCATAATCTCTTCGTTCGTTCTCCGCTATTAGTGACTTTGGAGTGACTCTTTGTTGCATGTTGAGGGATAGTTATATGATCCAATTATGTTATTATTGTTGAGGGAACTTGCACTAGCGAAAGTATGAACCCTAGGCCTTATTTCCACGCATTGCAATACCGTTTATGCTCACTTTTATCATTAGTTACCTTGCTGTTTTTATATTTTCAGATTACAAATACCCATAGCTACTATCCATATACCACTCGTATCACCATCTCTTCGCCGAACTAGTGCACTTATACAATTTACCATTGTATTGGGTGTGTTGGGGACAAAAGAGACTCTTTGTTATTTGGTTGCAGGGTTACTTGAGAGAGACCATCTTCATCCTACGCCTCCCACGGATTGATAAACCTTAGGTCATCCACTTGAGGGAAATTTCCTACTGTCCTACAAACCTCTATACTTGGATGCCCAACAACGTCTACAAGAAGATGGTTGTGTAGTAGACATCATCGCCACGCTGTAGCTCAGTAGGCGATAGCTGCTGCATCGCAGTACGACCCCAACTATTATTATGGATATCCGCCAGGCCAGCCGTGGCCATAGACCAACTTAGGCCAAAAGCCTAAGCTTGGGGGAGTACGTATTTCCCACCGACATTACATTTATGCTCACACACTCATTGCTAGATGTCGGTGCTCATACTTTTTCATTGTATCATCCATGCTAGTTTATTTCCCTTTTTATGCTTTCTTCTTGTGTGTTTAATAAACCTTAAGAAAAACCAAAAAAATAGTTGTAGCTTTTAGTTAGTTTAATTTCCATGCTTGTAGTAGTAATTAAAAAGAAAACCCAAAAATATTTCTTATTCTTCTTTTTGCTTGTTGGGAGCTTTCTCGTGTAAATAGTTTTATTTCTTTTCTTTTCTTTGGGGGTCGATAGGAGAAGACCATGATTAAATTGTTGAAGTGGCTCTTATATGCATACTTGTTGATCTGACAAAAGAGCCCATATTGCCTTGTCTTCTCCTGTTATTGAATGCCTGCAGATTCCAGCTTAGTCCAATGCACGCGCACTATTATTATTATTCACACTATTCGGTCGTGCAAGTGAAAGGCAATTATGACGATATATGATGCACTGACTGAGATGAGAAAAGCTGGTATGAACTCGACCTCTTTTTTTTGTAAATATGATTAGTTCATCATTCCTGATTCAGCCTATTATGAATAAAAATATTTGCAATGACAACTATAGATCATAGTTTCTTATGCCATGCTTGATTAGCTATGAGTTATAACGGTTTACCTTGTGTGCCAACATGCTATTAAAATGGTTATGATGTGGTATGATAGGGTGGTATCCTCCTATGAATGATTTAAGTGACTTGACTTGGCACATGTTCACGCATGTAGTTGAAACAAAATCAACATAGCCTTCACGATATTTATGTTCATGGTGGATTATATCCTACTCATGCTTGCATTCGGTGTTGATTAATTTTAATGCATGTTCATGACTGTTATCGCTCTCTAGCTGGTCGCTTCCCAGTCTTTTGCTAGCCTTCACCTATACTAAGCGGGAATACTGCTTGTGCATCCAATCCCTTAAAAAACCCAAAGTTATTCCACATGAGTCCACTATACCTACCTATATACGGTATCTACCTGCCGTTCCAAGTAAATTTGTATGTGCCAAACTCTAAACCTTCAAATAAATATCCTGTTTCGTATGCTTGAATAGCTCATGTATCAACTAGGGTTGTCTGTATCTTCCATGTTAGGCGGGTTATTCTCAAGAGGAGTGGACTCCGCTCCTCACTCACGAGATAAATGGCTGGTCACCGGGATGCCCAGTCCCATGCTTTATGCAAACTAAATCAAAATAATTGCAAACAAAACTCCCCCTGGGACTCTTGTTAGTTGGAGGCACTCGTTGTTTCGAGCAAGCCATGGATTGATGCTTGTTGGTGGAAGGGGCAGTATAAACTTTACCATTCTGTTTGGAAACCGCATATAATGTGTGTAGCATGGAAGATATCGCCATCTCTTGGTTGTTATGTTGACAATGAAAATATACCGCTCAAAATATTATTCACCTCTATTTCAAAACCGAGCTCTGGCACCTCTACAAATCCCTACTTCCCTCTACGAAGGGCCTATCTATTTACTTTTATGCTGAGTCATCATCCTCTTATTAAAAAGCACCAGTTAGAGAGCACTTCTATCATTTGCATTCATTATTGTTAGTTTATATTGAGTATGACTTGATTGGATCTCTTTTACCATGAATTACAATGTCTAGTTAGTCCTTGGTCTTTAAAGGTGCTCTGCATTTATGTTTTGCGGTCTCAGAAAGGGCTAGCGAGATACCATCTTGTTATATCATATTATGATTGTTTTGAGAAAGTGTTGTCATCCGAGATTTATTATTATGGCTCACTAGTTGATTATGTTATTGATATGAGTAAACTTGAGACCTATGCGTTATTGCGAATGTGGTTAGTTATAATCTTTGCTGAAAACTTGAATGCTGGCCTTACATATTTACAACAACAAGAGCAAACAGAGTTTGTAAAAGTTTTTCTTTATCACTTTCAGTTTGTCAACTGAATTGCTTGGGGACAAGCAAAGGTTTAAGCTTGGGGGAGTTGATACGTCTCCAACGTATCTACTTTTCCAAACACTTTTGCCCTTGTTTTGGACTCTAACTTGCATGATTTGAATGGAACTAACCCGGACTGACGTTGTTTTTAGCAGAATTACCATGGTGTTATTTATGTGCAGGAGCAAACATTCTCGGAATGACCTGAAACTTCACGGAGCCACTTTTCAGAAAATAAGAAAAATACCTGCCAAAGATGAAGGCCAGGGGGCCCACCACCTTGCCACGAGGGTGGGGGCGCGCCTGCCCCCCTAGGGCGCGCCCCCTACCTCGTGGGCCCCCTGTTGCCTCTCCGACTCCAACTCCACCTTCATATATTGAGTTTCGATGAGAAAAAAATCAAGGAGAAGAAATCATCGCGTTTTACGATATGGAGCCGTCGCCAAGCCCTAAAACCTCTCGGGAGGGCTGATCTGGAGTCCGTTCGGGGCTCCAGAGAGGGGAATCCGTCGCCATCGTCATCATCAACCATCCTCCCTCACCAATTTCATGATACTCACCGCCGTGCGTGAGTAATTCCATTGTAGGCTTGCTGGACGGTGATGGGTTGGATGGGATCTATCATGTAATCGAGTTAGTTTTGTTAGGGTTCGATCCCTAGTATCCACTATGTTCTGAGATTGATGTTGCTATGACTTTGCTATGCTTAATGCTTGTCACTAGGGCCCGAGTGACACGATTTCAGATCTGAACCTATTATGTTTTCATCAATATATGAGTGTTCTTGATCCTATCTTGCAAGTCTAGTCACATATTATGTGTTATGATCCGTTAACCCTGAAGTGACAATAATCGGGATACTTAGCGGTGATGACCGTAGTTTGAGGAGTTCATGTATTCACTATGTGTTAATGCTTTGTTCCGGTTCTATATTAAAAGGAGGCCTTAATATCCCTTAGTTTCCGTAAGGACACCGCTGCCACGGGAGGGTAGGACAAAAGATGTCATGCAAGTTCTTTTCCATAAGCACGTAAGACTATATTCGGAATACATGCCTACATTATATCAATGAACTGGAGCTAATTCTGTGTCACCCTAGGTTATGACTGTTACATGATGAACCGCATCCGGCATAATTCTCCATCACTGATCCATTGCCTACGAGCTTTCCATATATTGTTTTCCGCTTATTTACTTTCCCGTTGCTATTGCTATCATCACTACAAAATACCAAAAACATTACTTTTACTACCGTTACCACTACAATCATATTACTTTGCTACTAAACACTTTGCTGCAGATATTAAGTTTCCAGGTGTGGTTGAATTGACAACTCAGCTGCTAATACTTGAGAATATTCTTTGGCTCCCCTTGTGTCGAATCAATAAATTTGGATTGAATACTTTACCCTCGAAAACTGTTGCGATCCCCTATACTTGTGGGTTATCACTCCCCCAGAGGTGATGTTGTCCTTGACAACGAGACGAGCCATCCTCCTTATGATGACGACACAGTGGAACTCTCAATGAAAGCACCAATATCGGTGTCAAAACCGGCGGATCTCGGGTAGGGGGTTCTGAACTGTGCGTCTAAGGCGGATGGTAACAGGAGGCAGGAGACTCGATGTTTACCTAGGTTCGGGCCCTCTTGATGGAGGTAATACCCTACGTCCTGCTTGATTGTTCTTGATGATAT
Source organism: Triticum aestivum (assembly GCF_018294505.1). Taxonomy (NCBI): domain Eukaryota; kingdom Viridiplantae; phylum Streptophyta; class Magnoliopsida; order Poales; family Poaceae; genus Triticum; species Triticum aestivum. Next base: position 573,165,926 of record NC_057809.1, on the reverse strand, counting down.
GTGTATTACAATAGTTGATCTACCACGAGATCAGAGAGGCTAAACCCTATAAGCTAGCCTATGGTATGATTGTATCTTGTCTTACGGACTAAAACCCTCTGGTTTATATAGACACCGGAGGGGGCTAGGGTTACACAAAGTCGGTTACAAAGGAGGAGATATACATATCCGTATTGCCTAACTTGCCTTGCACGCCAAGTAGAGTCCCATCCGGACACGAGACGAAGTCTTCAATCTTGTATCTTCATAGTTCAACAATCCGGCAAAGGACATAGTCTGGCTGTCCGGAGACCCCCTAATCCAGGACTCCCTCACGGGTGCTTGAAGAGAAAAAGTGTGATCCGATGACAGAAGCTGAAAAGGTTGGAATGAAAAGTAGAGATGCATGTGTACTAAAGTCTTTATTTTCTATTTCTTAATGAGGCCCACTAATGATAGTTTGCATTGAAAAGAAAAAATAAATGTAAATGTTTCAAATTACTTTTTGTCATGGGGCATATGCATCCATATGCCACCATTATATATGCCCTCAGGACCTTTGCTAGGGAGTCAATGGACGGTTCCCTTTTGGGACGTACGCATGTACGGAAGGTCACGTACGTCACGGACGCGTATTACACATGGCCACGTCGTCGCTCGCCCCTTGCATGCCCATGCATGCTGCACGCTCCAGGAAGAGTCCAGCCTAATCCAATCCAAACGTGCGCAATCCATCTGTTTTACCAATGACAAGATGCTGCTCCAAGACCGTTGTCTCGGGCAACACGCACGCGGATCGATAGAGGCGAAAGAACGTTCTGCACTTTCGCCTGGCCAACTTCCCCAGCGAGTGCCCTTTGACAAACGGCATGTGTGCACAGGAAATAACACGCGACTATTTGGTCCAAGTGACCAAATCCGGTTTTTATTTCGTACTACACACCTAGCTGGTAGCACCATTTTGATCGGGCCGTGTGCTATTAGTTGTAGTCCAAGGAAAGTGTCACAGGAGTTAACTAACCGCATGCATATCGATCGCTACGTGTGGTTGAGCTTTTCAACACTATCAGCAAATATATTCGAGTTATTCAACGATTTCTGCTCAAGCATCTTCATTTTCAACAGTCTTTCAGCCAGACGATAAGATCGGTGAACAGCATCATCAGTTTCCAGGGTACTACTTTGAAATTTTCCGCTCTTTTCAAATAAATAAATAAATAAATAAATAAATAAATAAATATATATATATATACACACACACACACGTTGTCGAAATCCCCATAGTGGTTGAGAACTAATTAAATTAATTAACAAGAGAAACATACCTACACCCGAATTGGTCTGGTCAAAAAAGACTTATTTTAATGCTAGATACCTCCGTATCTAGACAAATCCAAGACAAATAATTCGGAACGGAGGAAGTAGCTAGCATGACAAAACACCTTAGCTTAACCCTAAAAAAACACCTTAGCTTAGTATAGTAGCCGGCCAAAACGCTTCCTTTTCAAAGGCGAGAGACACCCACATGAGTTCCCACACGCACCATGACAGTGACACGTAACGCGCACTTCCTTCCATCCATCATCATCAAATTATTAAACCATTAATTTCTCCATTTCAAATGCTAGCTAAAGGTGCCCGTTTCTCAATGGCTCGGTTGAGCTGACGTTGCCAGTTACCTCACCAGCTATCCGAAGATGCAGTGGTAAAATTCTAGCATATCTATACTACTATTAAACAAGCGAACATTATTTTTCCTAATCGTACCCCGTCTAATGTACACAGAACAACAAGATGCAATTAGAGCCTCACAATTAGACTCACTAATTTATTTAAACGGTTCAGACAACAACTAACTCTCACCAAAAACACGTTTGCAATTTAACGAGGCGGACAAAAACTCTGCCATCGTGCTTGCGGATCGTGCTAAGAGAGGAAACAAGAGAAAAATCAGCATGCAATAACTGTCCTAGGATTTAGGGGATACTAATAGCGAGGCTGCCCGCAGTCTTGATCTCCTCCACGGGCCACCGCCTCGATCTTCTTCCAACTGACGCCCAAATCTCATCTGCCTCGGGAAGGGCAGGAAGGCCGCGGCGCGGTGGTTGAGCGCGGTAGGCAGGGACGTGGTGGGGGAGACGCTAGGCTAGGGTAAAGCAGCGGAGGAGGTCGGCCCCATGAAGAGCAGGAAGTCCCGACGCGGTGGTTGAGCATGGTGGCGCGGGAGCCGAGCGGGGCGCTAGCGAAGTTGCACTGGATGAGGCGATAGACCTGGACGGTGGCGGCTGCGTTGCCCAGCTCGACACAAGCGAGGACGATGAGTTGGGTTACTTGGGTATTGATTTGGAGTCGGGGTGGAGATGCAGTGTCCGCCACTGCTCCTCGCTGCTCTTCTTTGCAGGCCCGCTGAAGGACACCCGGACGTTCATGCGCGATACCATGGCGGCGGTTGGGTCGTTCATCGCATGGCCGTGCAGACGCGCCACACTGTCGTTAAGACATCTGTTGGCCGCCACATTTGGCACACACGCATGTGACACATCTGAAGTTCTGAGGCGCACGTAGTACTGAACCACCCATTGGATCTTCGTCTCATCATCTGGGTGATGATTGCAGTGTGCACATATGAACCAAGTCACCCGTGCCTGGCTCGCCGGCGCGCCATACGCGCCCTCAGGTTGGCACCACTTGGTTGGCCTGGAGTGCCGCGTTCGGATGGATGGGAACGGGGGATACACTCTTCGCCGGCGGAGGGGCCGTCATAGTAGATATGGATCAGTGAGATTTGTTCAGCTCAGTGATAATAAACAAGTCATTGGGCGAGCAAATTCGTTAGGTAATGTATTAGATGTGGGGTTCTAGGACATGTACAGTGTGTTTGAACACTACTGCTGAGCGACAATATATGGTCACTGGATCAGATCGACCTGACAGCATGACGCTGGATCAGATCGACCTGACAGCATGACGAGATCAGGTTGCCGCTTACACCGATCGCCGTCGGTTCTATTTCCGAGCCAAGTACTAGCAGCGAGCAGCGGTATGATAGCTAGGACTACTATTGCATTTTCGTACTTTTATTACTAACTGGGTAGAGGTCGGATCTGCACACCCACGTTGTGTATTGGAGTTACTATATTGTTGTTTTGTTCACCATTACAGAATTAAATGTTTGTTTGCATTATGGACGTTGCTAAATCATCATAATGCAAATGCAATTTCTTTTGCAGAAAATTGCTGCTTGGAACAGGAGTTACTTTAAGTCCGAGTCTTCTCATTGCAACATTAACCACTATATGCTCAGATTTGCTCAGATTTCTTGTATCAAAGGAGATGATAAACCGGATAGGCAACTTGGGTTTCACTGAAGAAGCACATTCATTCAACAGGACTACTTCGGATTTTCAATAAAAGGCTAGGCTTACTTCCAGGAAGGTAATAAATTAGGTAAGCCAATTAAAATTTGTATCCATAAATTGCTATATATGTATATAGCTTGATTGAACTGGAAGCATGAATTCCCCCCTTTCACTAATTTTTAGTGCATATCATCAAGATCTCATATAGTTTGATGGAATATACATTGTCCTCTTTATTTTCAGATTTGTTAGTAAGGGATTACAGGTTCTGTTTGTTTCCTGTGAGAACGATGAACAAGTGAACTCTGGTGGCCATTATTTATTTTGTTTGTGAAACAACTAGCAAATGACAGATTTGTCATAAACCATGGTGAAAGGTATTATGAATTACAATTTACATTTGTGAGTAATCTCTTCTGTATATGTTCCATCCATTTCACATATTTGTACTCACTTTATACTTCGGCGCAGCTGAATTGTCAATGTCCAAAACACATATAGTTCATTTGTCAGGGCATTTTGTACAGCTTATTTGCAAGTTACATATCTCATGTCTACGTGATTCCTGTTGTTCAAAATAGTGTTGAAATTTAATTCGTTCTGAAGCATTACTCGGTGCTCAGTTCACCTATTTGGCTATCTGCTACACCTAGCTGTATGATCCGGAAGCCTTTAGCTGAGTTGTGTTCCAGGAACTTCTTTTCAATATATAACCTATCTGACCCTCCAAAAATTCTTATTTTTTGACAATTCAGCATCTTTATGGTGATTTTGATAGTACAATTTGCCACACATACACGTTTCTTTCACAGTTCATAATTTATGCTATTATATGCTTGTGTAAGCAATAGTTTCTGGTATTTCACCTCTCAAAAACATTTCTTCAACAGAGATTCCTCTTTCTCGGGTGATGATGACAAAATCAGCTTGTAGACAAATTTCCGTATTCTTGCACATAGAATAGTATCTGAAAATTGTGTCCATGTTTTGTTGCAAGGATCCTATGTATTCATCCTAATGTAACTTACTTATTGAGCGGTGCATAGTTCCTTGTGGTAGAAGCTAGGCATAGTTGGGATTCTTATAGAGTGTACATTCTTGTACTACAAGCTTGTTATTTGTAGTTACTGTTCTTCCCGTGCATGGCCATAAGGGTATTAGGGGCATATATGTGTCATGGCACAAAGATTAAGGGGTGGGAATCAGTAAAATTTGGCACAAAGTAGGTGATATGGCTCCCATTGTTTTTTTCATTTTGAATTGTTGTGGCCAGTGTTGACCATTGGAGATAAATGTTTAAAGTTTAATTTTGGCATTGGTTATTTAGCAAAATGTGGATGCTCTAGGAGGCAAAATGTTCATAATGTTATATTATTTCTCTGTTGTTAATTTCATTTCATTGATTGCATCCTAACTAGAATACTACAACAACAACAACAACAACAACAACAACAACAACAACAACAACAACAACAACAACAACAAAGCCTTTAGTCCCAAACAAGTTGGGATAGGCTAGAGGTGAAACCCATAAGATCTCGCAACCAACTCATGGCTCTGGCACATGGATAGCAAGCTTCCGCGCACCCCTGTCCATAGCTAGCTCTTTGGTGATACTCCAATCCTTCAGGTCTCTCTTAACGGACTCCTCCCATGTCAAATTCGGTCTACCCCGTCCTTTCTTGACATTCTCCGCACACTTTAGCCGTCCACTATGCACCGGAGCTTCTGGAGGCCTGCGCTGAATATGCCCAAACCATCTCAGACGATGTTGGACAAGCTTCTCTTCAATTGGTGCTACCCCAACTCTATCTCGTATATCATCATTCCAGACTCGATCCTTCCTCGTGTGGTCACACATCCATCTCAACATACGCATCTCCGCCACACCTAACTGTTGAACATGTCGCCTTTTAGTCGGCCAACACTCAGCGCCATACAACATTGCGGGTCGAACCGCCGTCCTGTAGAACTTGTCTTTTAGCTTTTGTGGCACTCTCTTGTCACAGAGAATGCCAGAAGCTTGGCACCACTTCATCCATCCGGCTTTGATTCGATGGTTCATATCTTCATCAATACCCCCATCCTCCTGCAGCATTGACCCCAAATACCGAAAGGTGTCCTTCTGAGGTACCACCTGGCCATCAAGGCTAACCTCCTCCTCACACCTAGTAGTACTGAAACCGCACATCATGTACTCGGTTTTAGTTCTACTAAGCCTAAACCCTTTCGATTTCAAGGTTTGTCTTCATAACTCTAACTTCCTATTTACCCCCGTACGACTATCGTTAACTAGCACCACATCATCCGCAAAGAGCATACACCATGGGATATCTCCTTGTATATCCCTTGTGACCTTATCCATCACCAATGCAAAAAGATAAGGGCTCAAAGCTGGCCCCTGATGCAGTCCTATATTAATCGGGAAGTCATCAGTGTCGACATCACTTGTTCGAACACTTGTCACAACATTATCGTACATGTCCTTGATGAGGTAATGTACTTTGCTGGGACTTTGTGTTTCTCCAAGGCCCACCACATGACATTCCGCGGTATCTTATCATAGGCCTTCTCCAAGTCAATGAACACCATATGCAAGTCCTTCTTTTGCTCCCTATATCTCTCCATAAGTTGTCGTACCAAGAAAATGGCTTCCATGGTCGACCTCCCAGGCATGAAACCAAACTGATTTTTGGTCACGCTTGTCATTCTTCTTAAGCGGTGCTCAATGACTCTCTCCCATAGCTTCATTGTATGGCTCATCAGCTTAATTCCATGGTAATTAATACAACTCTGAACATCCCCCTTGTTCTTGAAGATTGGTACTAATATACTCCGTCTCCATTCTTCTGACATCTTGTTTGCCCGAAAAATGAGGTTGAAAAGCTTTGTTAGCCATACTATCGCTATGTCCCCGAGACCTTTCCACACCTCAATGGAGATACAATCAGGGCCCATCGCCTTGCCTCCTTTCATCCTTTTTAAAGCCTCCTTGACCTCAGACTCCTGAATTCGCCGCACAAAACGCATGCTGGTCTCATCAAAGGAGTCGTCCAGTTCAATGGTAGAACTCTCATTCTCCCCATTGAACAGCTTGTCAAAGTACTCCCACCATCTATGCTTAATCTCCTCGTCCTTCACCAAGAGTTGGCCTGCTCCGTCCTTGATGCATTTGACTTGGTCAATATCCCTCGTCTTCCTCTCTCGGATCTTGGCCATCTTATAGATGTCCCTTTCACCTTCCTTCGTGCCTAACCGTTGGTAGAGGTCCTCATATGCCCGACCCATTGCTTCACCAACAGCTCGCTTTGCGGCCTTCTTCGCCATCTTATACTTTTCTATGTTGTCTGCACTCCTATCCAGGTATAGGCATTTGAAGCAATCTTTCTTCTCTTTAATCGCCTTCTGGACATCATCATTCCACCACCAGGTATCCTTATCTTCGCTTCTCCTTCCCCTGGACACTCCAAGCTCCTCCGAGACCACCTTACGAATGCAAGTCGCCATCTTCGTCCACACATTGTTCGCATCTCCTCCTTCCTCCCAAGGGCCCTCTTTAATGACCCTCTCCTTGAACGCTAGAGCTACCTCCCCCTTGAGCTTCCACCACTTCGTTCTAGAATGTATGAAGAATTTTTTTTCTGTGGTTATACGTGTGTTGCACATGCATATTTACTAGTATCCATTTAAACGGAAAGTAATTCTGGACGAAAGAAGTATAAAAAAAATTGAGTGGTAAAAATTGATGCCACAGGTGCCTTGCATCACAGGGCGACACGTACATACGTACAACATCCTTCTCATACACACTGGCCGATTGTATATATTTCGACCCCGAAATTGAAGTATATTTGCACAGCGAAGTACACGAGCTAGAGTCCACACGCGTCATTGTCGTACGTACACACATCAGATGCATGCCGGCAGCTATTCGAAGATGCAGTGGTGGAAACGAAATGCTATCAGCAAAACAACAGTAGGTGGTAAAAAAATTGCTACAGTGTGCATCACAGCGCGACACGTACGTACAAACATCCTTGTCATGCGCACTGGCCGGGAAAACTGTATGCCGGCAAGAAAATTGCAGCACATACACTCTTGCAGCGAAGCACGCGAGCTAGAGTCCACATGCGTCATTGTCGTTACGTACACACGTCGGATGCCGGCCAGCGGCCAGCTGCATTCCGGATCATTTTTTCCTACAGCTAGCGGGCTAGTCGCATTCACCTTTAACCCAAGCCAGCACACAATACCCAACTCGCCGGAGCAATGAGCAATCTCACCATCAACGTCACCAGCCGCGCAAACCACGCAGATCCGTTTCACCGCGCCGCGTTGCTCCGGCCAGATCAAACCGTCGGACTCTTCCGTTTATCAGTCTCTCCTATAATTGTCTGTTTTAATATGCCCTTGCCATCCACTGCTAACTAATGCGGCCGGCCTCTTCGATCGAGTTGTATGCTTGTGGCTCAAGTAAACAAGCTGTACTAGTGGTGTTAAGTTTATTTTGATTTGCGACTTTGTTTACTACTTCCTTCGTCCCAAAGTGTAAAATGTTCTCTAACACTTTTCAAAATGTAAAACGTTTTTTGATAATTACCGTAGTGTTAAAAACGTTTTATATTTTGGAACGGATGGAGTAGTTCGTTCATAATTGATTGTTTGACGCTGCGAGAAAGAACAGTGGCAGTCGCGCCTTGTGTTTACCTCGATCGATCGATCGGTTGCCTGGCAAATTAAAAGACGTGTACATGTGAATGAATTGGTCGCTTCTCGTCTCGTCTCGGTAGTTAATTAGAAGGGTCCTATGACTTGTTTGTTTCGAGGGAACAACTAGTAGTACTACGACGCGGTAGAACATACCAAATCGATCGGGCGATGAAAAGTTGCATGACCCGAAAAGGCAAATCTTTGCGTGCGCACTGGATCTAAATTTCGAAGGTGCCACTAGAACAGTTGCTGCTAGAACAGAGAAAGACCAATCGAAAGACACATTCAAATCTTTGACAAGTCCGGCCGGACATGCAATTGAGCTTTATCTAGCACGCTAAGTAATCATAGATATGTTTTGCTTACTCAGTTTCATGGAAATGATCGCATTCGGGCCGGGGTAAAAGCTCTTTTTTCTTCAAAAAATGCAAAAAGCAAAATTAATCTGACCAAGAGAGAGCAGCTAGCTGCCTTTTCTTGGGAGTCAATCAATGGACGGACGGTTCCCTTCCCTTTGGGATGTACTTTACGTCACGCACGCGTATTGCATTTGCATGCATAGTGCCACGTCGTCGCCGCATGCATGCATGCATATTGCTTGCCGCGTACGTGCTCTGCTGGAGCAGGAGAGTCCTACCCAAACGTGCGTAAATCCATCTGCTTTCGGGCAACGAGACCGTTGATCTCCGACAACAAGCACGCATAGTCCGGTCGAACGAGGCAACGAAGGTTCTGCGCTTTCGCCCGGCCTTCCGCAGCAATATAATGTACCGCCCTTTGACAAAATGACGTGTGTGCTTAAGTTAATAATTTGTCAAGCCCGGGTTTCGTCTACACTGGTAGTACTAGCTAGTAGGAGCTACCATCTGATCGACTGATCGGGCTGTACATACATGTGCTTAATTCATTGCAGTCCAAGGGAAAGGAAGGAATAAGGATCATGCTGCAAAGTTAATCAACTGACAGGTCCACACACACGCACCACACGATAACATTTTCTTTCCTTACGATCTCAAAAAAAAAGGTCAGGTTCCACTATCAGAACACAACAGAAGAGAAAGCATAAAAAAGGCATCCTGGTGCAAAACGATAGAAGAGCTAGTAGCGAGCTAAAGCCGCCGCCTCCTACTACTAAAGCTAATCAGCTGGGCCTAGGAAAGCAAAGTTTGAACAGAACCATACATACTACTTTCTCCGACTCAAAAATAAGTATCTCGATTTTAGGGTCAGCTATTCGTCACCTCTCTATTTTGACATCAATGCACCGTATTTTTACGTTTCGTAAATTATGTCTTATTTCATACATAAAAAAAGAACGTAAGAAAATATGTACTCGCCGTAAAAAATATGTTATGTTACGTAAAATTACGAATATAAAAACATAGTGTAAAACATACATAAAATGTGATTTTTCTGGTCTTATAACCTACATTTTTTGTTTTTTTATACAAAATTTTACATATTGAATCAATATGCATGTAACTATTTATATTCTAAACGTAATTTATTTAGAAAGCGATCGTAAGATTACCTTGGGTGAAGAATAACTTATTTTGCACCCTGGTTGATAAATAGTAACACTACTCGATTTTAATACAATTTTAATGCTTTTCTCCATAAAAATGATCCAGATCTATTATCAAAGTTCACTGGAAGTACAAAGCATCTCAAACATAATAAAATTTACATGGAGATTCCGAGACCATCGAACGACCACCGGTGCCGTCAGAATAAGCCGCCGACACGCCGTTGTCGCCGCTCCCATACTGGAGCCGGCTTGACCTTGTCGATGACAGTCGGAAAATCTTCGTGTGCGTGCCCTAAAGACCAGCGCCCTGGAGCCGCAGTCGTCGTCGTTGAACCCCTGAATACATCTGACACACCTGACACCAAAGTTTTACACATGATGAGAAACCCTAACCTCACTGTCACAAGGAAGCGACAGGAATCTACGTCAGAGCTCCGTCAACTACTTCCAGATGGACGAATTCGAGAAGGATTGGAGCCTAGAAGGCAAACTCGAAGAAAAAGCGCTGCCATCCGCTCGAGCGCTGCACCTGTGAGGATAAAAAAATTCTAACCTAAACTACTAACTGGAACGGAGGCACTGGGATTCCTCTCCCCGTCACCGCCCGCCGGAACGACAGGCAGAGGGGGGGGAGGGGGGGCAAATCCACAGGCTCACCGGCGAAGCTTGGAGGAAAAAGTTTACCCTGACCATCAAGGGATAGAGGAGGGAGAGAGAAACCCTAGATGGGTTCTTAACAGCCAAGTGATGACATGATCAGGGGAGTGTCAGTACAACTTTAATACCTAATTAAGTCCCATTCCGCTCTTTATGTTGTCAAAATCCCGGTAGTCGTTGAGAATTAATTAAGAACATAAACGTTCCTACGTACGTACGCGGGCGCGAACTGGTCTTGTCAGCCATAGAAGCCTCTTGAGAATGGTGGGTGGGTGCGTCGCCATCTTACCATGGCCATGAGACGACGACGCAGAGCTAGCTAGCAATATTTTGTAGCCGGCCAAACGCTCCCTTTACAAAAGCGAGAGGCACCCGCGAGAGTTCCCACCCGCACCCTGACGGCGACACGTAACTACGCGGCCATTTTCTTCCATCATCATCATCAAAGTACTAGTATTAAACTGTTAATTTCTCCGTCTCAAATGCAGCTATAGCCTAAAGGTGGCCCTTCCTCAACGGCTCCGTTGAACTGACGTTACCAGTTACCTCAGCAGCCATCCGAAGTTGCAGTGGTGAAAAAGAAGCGTATGCTATCAGCAAAACAACAGGAGTAGCAGGTGGTAAAAATGGCTACAGTGTGCATCACAGCGCGACACGTACGTACGTACATCCTTGTCATACGCACTGACCGATTGTACATATTTCGACCACGAAACTGCACTATACTTGCACAGCCAAGAAGTACACGAGCTAGAGTCCACACGCGTCCTTGTCATACGTACAAACGTCAGACGCCGGCCAGCGGCCAGCTGCGTTCCGGATCATTTTTCCCTACAGCCAGCGATCGAGCTAGTCGCATTCACCTCTAACCCAAGCCAGCACACAATGCCCAACTCGCCGGAGCAATCTCACCATCAACGTTACCGTCCGCGCAACCCACGCAGATTCGATTTACCGCGCCGCGTTGCTCCGGCCAGGTCAAACCGTCGGACCCTTCCGTTTACACCCGCGCCTGGGCTACCCCTCCCCCCGTGACCACGACCCGATCCATCCATGGCGCCATCCGACCAACCCACCACCCCGCTATATATACGCGCACGCGCCCCACCCACCCTCCACACCGCACCTCGACCCATCTCGTCAACCCATCATCATCCACTCCCAATCCCCATTCCATTCCAAGAACGAACGGAATCAGTTCGTTTCACTCGATCGCCAAGGAAGCACTCGACCTCCGTCGATCGCCGCATCGCCAGCACCATGAGGGCGTTCCTGAAGGGCTGCTTCTACCCGCGCGGCGGCGCCACGGACCCGGCGGCGGTGGCAGACGGCGACGAGGCGACCACGGCCACGGCCAAGGCCACGGCGCCGCCGAGGCCATCGGCCAAGAAAACCAAGAAGAAGTCGATGCGGCGGGCGCCGAGCGCGACGGCGCGGCTGCGGACGCTCTCCTTCGACAACCTGTCCCGCACGCTGGCCTCGTCGGGGATGCACGCCTTCACCGTCGCCGAGCTGCGGGCCGCCACGCGCAACTTCTCCGGCAGCCACTTCATCGGCGAGGGCGGGTTCGGGCCGGTCTACAAGGGCTTCCTCGACGACAAGGTGGTGCCGGGGATGCAGCCGCAGCACGTGGCCGTCAAGTACCTGGACGCCGAGGGCCCCCAGGGCCACCGCGAGTGGCTCGCCGAGGTCGTCTACCTCGGCATGCAGCTCAGCCACCCGCACCTGGTGAAGCTCGTCGGCTACTGCTACCAGGAGCACCACCGCATGCTCGTCTACGAGTACATGGCCCGGGGCAGCCTCGAGCACCACCTCTTCAAGAGTAAGAATTCGTCCACATACAGTTCTTCGCCGATTGATCACGCCGACATGGTTACTGATCTTGGATGATTTGTCTTGCAGATCTGCTGGCGAGCTTGCCGTGGGCGACGAGGCTGAAGATCGCGGTGGGGGCGGCCAAGGGGCTGGCGTTCCTGCACGAGGCGGAGACGCCGGTCATCTACCGGGACTTCAAGGCCTCCAACATCCTGCTCGAATCGGTGAGTAGCACTCCGTCATCCCTACCAACTCCGGCGGGCATGTCATATCCCGTTCACGTTCATACCTCCGTTTCCTGTGTATGTACACGGACACACGACTAGTTCGTCGGCGCGCCTCTGCACATACGATTTGATATGACGACCGTCTCCGTATCCCATTTCTGCGGGCGTACGTGCCAGCACGTTCTAAAACCAGCTGGTTGGCCGATCTCTGTCGGTTTATATTTCTCTAATGATGATCTCGCGGAGACTTTGATCCGTTGAACGGGCAAAGCCATGGACTTAACCTCTATTAATTAGTAGTATAAATACTTAATTACTGTTAGCCACTAACAACCACAAATTTGAATATGCGTATAACCAGTAGCCTTTTTTCCCGGTTGAATTATCTCAATTGTCTATGCCTCGGACGGGATCAGACAAGCATAAATGTCCCTGTCATTGTGAGGGGGTAGGAAACGTGCCCTCGAGGATAATACAAAATTGGCCTCTTCGTGTTCTTAATCAATTCTCCTAGGCTAGGCTACTATATTAGCACCAGCTAGAACGCACAAGAACACGAAGAGGGAGTAGGCTATATTAGCACCAGCTAGAACGCACAAGCTGTAGCCTGTAGGAGCTAGCCGGCCAACGTAGTCGCACCTGTCTAAATCAACCACACCCACAGCATACATCTAGTATGATCACCTAACCCAGCCACCTTACTTGACACCCCAGATAAGATAACCAGGTAGTACAGATGTCAAAATACCACACAAACAGTTCGGTACACATCCACCAAAACAACCGTGCATACATTTCACGTGTATATTACTGTTAACCAGTACACGTCGATCGACCGGTGATTCTGACTGTGTGTGTGTGCCTATGTTATCGCAGGACTACACGGCGAAGCTGTCGGACTTCGGGCTGGCCAAGGAGGGCCCGTCGGGGGACGACACGCACGTGTCCACCCGGGTGATGGGCACGCACGGCTACGCGGCGCCGGAGTACATCCTCACGGGCCACCTCACGGCGAGGAGCGACGTGTACAGCTTCGGCGTGGTGCTGCTGGAGCTGCTCACGGGCCGCCGGAGCGTCGACAAGCGCCGCCGCGGCCGCGAGCAGAACCTCGTCGACTGGGCCCGGCCCTACCTGCGCCGCCCCGACCGGCTGCACCGCGTCATGGACCCGAGCCTCGAGGGCAGCTACTCCGCCGAGGCCGCCGCCAAGGCCGCCACGGTGGCGTACAACTGCCTGCACAGCGTGCCCAAGAACCGCCCCACCATGCGCGAGGTCGTCGACTCGCTCGAGCCGCTCATGCGCATGTCCCGCGACGTGCCCGCCGGGCTGTTCGTCTACACCGCGCCGTCAGAGCCGTCGCCGGTGGCCAAGGCCGTCGCGGACAAGGCCGATGTGGCTGCGGAGGCCGGCGAGGAGGCCAAGGACGGCGGCGCTAGCGCTTCGGCGGCCGCGGCCAGGAAGAAGTGCCAGCGCTCGGCCGTGCACGCCGAGAGCGCGGCGCCGAAGTACGCGAGCTCGGTGGCGGCAGGGAACGAGAGCCGGGGCTCGCCGAGGCAGAGAAGGGACAGAGGGGCGTGAGCAACGATGCCACGCGTGTGTTCGTGTGTGCTTGAGATCTTTTTTTGTCCAAATTGTTCAAAGTGTACATAATTGAAAGAACCAGGATGCGTAATCTGTTGGTTGATTAATTTTATTTTCTTTTCTTGGTGATGTATTTGCATCACACAAGAGCAAAAAGTGTTAGTACAGAATTTTTTTTCAAGGCCAAAAGGATGGCGTTCTTTCTTCATTTGCTCTCCGAGACGTTCCTTTTTTTTAAAACGAATCATCTGCAGCATATTGTTTGGTACAGGTACTAAAACAAGTTCAACCACTCCCATAGCTAATGCTTTCAACTACCATCACTTTTGCAGAGATTAGAACGCATCTGGTTACGAACGCGAAACATGTTCTGCACCAAACAGGACATTTTGCCACAGATGTAATCAATTTCGGGCAACTGCTTCGCATTTCTACAGTATTCTTTGTACAACATAGATAGCCAAGACAACTGGACACCCACGAAGCCAGGGCCGTTCGGCGTCTAGCAACAATTGTTGCTTTGGAACTGCATACCTACCACCCCCTTCCACCCTAGATCAAATTTGCCCTAGAAAACTAAACAACAGTACAACATTGCTGAAGGGGTGCAACCCCATAAAAATCTGGGGATTAACTGATCTTCAAGCCCAAACCTCCTTGTTGTTCTATTACACAGGGAGTGGGTCATGATGCCGTCAGTAGAAACTGCGCAGATGGATAGTGATGAAGAGATTCCGGCAGCTCCACATCCGCATAGTCTATCGCTGGGATGGCGATCGATAAATCCTCGGTCGAAAATGGTATGCTGCACCAAACAAGCATAAAATGTAAGTGCAAAATCGGCAACCACATAAACATACTCCACACTCTACAAACAAAACACGAAACTTTGAAAGGAGCATTTTCTACAGTGTGTTAAGCGGTAACTACCAAGAAAATTATAGCTACCTTAAATCGTCATCCAACAAAAATGAATTTGACGCGAGGTTCTGAGTATCTTTGTTGACCATCTCCCGCATTGCAGAAACGACCTGTAAAATCATAACATTTTCAAAAAAAATAACACAAGACAAAATCTGAAAGACGGAAGGTCCAAAGCTAAAAGTGCACACCTCATTTGATATTCCCTGGGTATTGTACTTGTCGTCCCAGTACATTGAGCATATCCTGTAGATTTGCCTAAGGCTCAAGGACTACACGTGAAAAGGGGCTGATTATAGTCTGCAACAAAATGATGGCTAACTGCAAAAACAGAAGCTGTACACAGTCTTACCGGGCAGAGATCTTGACTGATCTCCTCAAGTGTCTTCTTCCTTTTTTGGTGTATAACCTACAGTATGTAATAAGTGAGAAATACCCCAAGGCATAGAAGATGCAACAGAAATGACATGGAGATATTGCGTCTTGCACAAGCAATTACCAAAAATCCGACAGCTTGTCTAATATAATTAAGCTCATGCCAAGAAGTTCCTGCAAACTGAAAGTAAAACGGATAATAAGTTTGTGAAGAACAGAAGAGAAAATAAGTAGCCACACAGAAAGTGATAATTTCCAAGTGTTACTTTTTCTAAAAGACGAGATATAACAGGTAAATTGGAACAATATTATTGGACATGAAACGAGCGGAACCAGATTGTCAGGGTTTCTGTAGTCCACTTCCTGAATTATAGGCCAACCAGACAAGCAGAATGTAGAACTAGCACAACTTACCTCCTCAGAGACATCAGTAATCCATTTCTCCAGCAATGACAGTCCAGCTTTAACATATTCTCCATTGGAGAATGTACAACATTCACGCCGAAGAAGAAGACTGATGACACAAAAAAATTGTTAGTATGACTGAAAGTGAAGTAGAATCTCATTATTCTACTGGTCCCTTATCTGTACCATACTAACAAAGCATTTTCTGAAGTGTCAGTGTCCCATTACCTACATTTTTTTAACCCAAAGAATCCTATTTGTTCCGTCACATATAATAGACCCTTTCCTCAACCCAGAATTCTAGCTACAGTGATCTATTCGCAAATAAAAGGAACAAGATTTTACCATTCATTGAAGAGTTGTATTGTTTGTCAACTAATCTTAGGGGATCACTGTTGCAACACATGGCACTGGCTATCATATGTGTTGCTTGCATATTATTAAGACACAGATACCAAGTACTTCAAATTCTAATAGAAGGAACTACCTGTTGAAAAGTTGTATGTTGACGAAGGAGAATAACTGAGTGATCAGCTTACGTATAAAGAACGATGGCACCTGCAGCAGAAACATATAAGGTTACTAGAATCACTTGGATAAAGCTATCAAATCCTTTCTAGTGGAGAGTTGTGCCAAAATAAGAAGAGTTAAATGACAGGCTTACATGATTTTCACGCAGAGTATCCATAAGCAAATTTAGGAAACTGACAATGTTGTCCCAATGGGAGTTCGATGGCTGTTGAGCACCAACCCCTGGTGCTTTGGGAGCTTTTCCAGGTCGTGTTGATTTTGGAGCCTGACATACAATTTTTCAAAGGATACAAAAATGATCCAGTTGTACAATGCTGTCTGTAACCAAATCACAAAAGAGAGGAAGGTATATACCTGAATGCAGAGACTGAGAAGAGGTGATATTTCCTTTTTTAGATTATCCCTTAGTTGCCCAAAGATCTTTTCAACACATGCTGTTAGCTGCTGTTTGAATAGTATGGCTGGATACCTAGCATCCACTTGTGCAGTATCACCACGCCCTGCAAGCTATTGAAGCAATCTCAGTGTCAGGGAGAAAGAACATTGCTATTCTATTTTACAGAGATTTGCAAGAAGAACTACAAAGATTGACTAGTTTAGTAGTGCTAACATTTACAATATTTATGGCTGTGGTTATGCAGCACTTGATATCTATGTTTCCATGTGTAAATTAAGAAAGCGTACCCATGATTTTGCAAATTATATGTAATCTACTCCCTCCGTTCCTAAATATTTGTTTTTTTAGAGATTTCAAATGGACTATCACATACGGATGTATATAGACATATTTTGGAGTGTAGATTCACTCATTTTGCTCTGTATGTAATCACTTGTAGAAATCTCCAGAAAGACAAATATTTAGGAACGGGGGGAGTATATTCTTGCATAACTGTGACCATACCCAAATAACACTCAGTTCCAAAAGGATTCTTCAGCATATACTAGCTTTCAGAGCAAAAATGACTGGCAAGCTCGGTTCCTTACTTGGGCCAACTTCCCACCTAGCCCTCCAGCAGAGCGGCGAGATGGTGTACCAAAAAATCCGTTTGACCGTAGATTCTTCTGCAGAAGGCATAGCAGTGCAGAAGTATTGGACAACCAATAAGGTAATCTACCATCTGCTTCCTTTGCCTGGAATAGGAACAAAAATAAGAATATTAAACCTATTGGCTTCCACAAATGAAATGTCTGGTGCGAATAGCAAAACAAATGGGGGCTTCGAACGATTTTACCTTGAGAACATCGTTTATGGCTTCAATTACATGATCAAAAATAGCAGTCCTCTCTGATTCGAAAGCACGCCAATGTAGAAGGCATCTGTAGATGATACATGCAGCAACTGGTTTGCCATCCTTGAACCCTAAATTTTCCTTTATGCAACTTAACAGGATTTCATGGTTTCCCTGCAAGAAATAATACCATCACTAAAATACCTCAGAACTAAATTCTTACAAGAATACCAGAGAATCCTGAACAAACTATAAGCAATCTTATCTCTGAAGGCATCAACTGAATTCCATATGAAAAGAACAGTCAGATTAAGAACAGTGCTGAATTCACCTCATGCCTTTCAACAGGCAACCTTGCCCTCCTTGACCCGGTACTATGTTGAACAGGAGACAGATATTTTGTTGTTGGTGGAGTTTCCTACAATTTTACGTTTCACAGTTTCAAGTAGTTAGAAGGAGTATAAAACACTGGAGGTATCCAACTTGAATCAAAAGAAATCTTACAAATGTGCGCTTCTGCTCGCTGTTCGTAAGACTAATCGAGTTAGCAAATTTCTGCAATCAGGGAAACAAGTCAGTTAACTAACCAAAATGACAATGCAGCTAGGTTAGTACTCAAACTTACCATTACAAATACCACTAAGAAAAATAGAGGTGCTGGGACCAAAATAGTGGTGTGACAAATACAAGGCATGAAAATTAGAGTGAGCACAAAGGAAAGAACCTCAGGCAGCGGTTTTGGAGTAATGCTAAATGCCTTTTGCCTTAGAACATGATTTTCATTTTCCAAGTTCGTAAGTTTCTCCTGCAATCTGAATGCAGGAAGGCTAACTGTTAGATACTAACACTAAGCAAAAGAAATAACGCTCAAAAACCATAGACGCATGGATCATTCCAGAATCCTGCGGTTATTTATATGCGAAAGGGGAAACATACTTATCCAAATTTTGCTGGAGGCGGGTGCATTTTCCCTCCACATCTTTCAGTTTCTCCATCGTATCATCACTATTTTTACGAGCTGTGCTAAGTTCAGTTTCCAATAATGAATTCTTCTCCGATAATGATTCGACTATGTTCTGTGGAAGCAAGAGAGAACTGCTTCAGCGGAAGTAACTAATTAACAATCAGCAGAAGCATCAATGCTAGCATCAGTTAACAAGTCCCAAAAGGTCACTACAATTCATATTCAAAAGAGGAAATGGCAAAGCATATAGAACATTTAACGGAAAAACTATAACAGTAAAGCATAAAACCATAGTAGTTCCATGAATGAACCATGATATGTATGGAAAAGAAAATACTACCTCTGTTCACTTTTATAAGACGTTTTAGACATGACACTGTCCAAAACAGTACAAAGCAAGCTGTCTGAAACTTCTTATAAAAACAAACAGAGGGAGTACGAGTTAAGATCATGCACAGTGGCTAAAGTATTCAAGAACTTGAAATTTTTCACAAAAATGCATTAAGTACACCAGTTAGTTCATATGAAGTAACTAAAATATTCAAGAACTTGAAATTTTTCACAAGAATGCATGAAGTAACCTAAGAAGCAAACTGAAAGTAATCGAGAACTTGAAATATTTCACAAGAATGCATGAAGTAACCTAAGAAGCAAACTGAAAATGGAGGCAAACCAAACATATTTATGATAACATATTAAAATAGAGGAGACTTCAAACCTTTAGATTAGAGTTCTCCTTTTCTTCTTCTGCTTTCAGAATCTTGTTACTGCACAACATAGATATCTCTCTCAAAGAATCATCCAATTGCCTCTGGAGGATTAGATTTTTGTCATGTTCACTCCGGGCAGATAATTTAGCTGCAGCACATTCTGCGCTTAATGTTTCGATTATTTTGTCCCGCTTTGATATCTCCACCAACTTTGTTTCCTCACCAGCAGCCTACATTTGAAAAAACCCATGCGTCAAGGAGCAAAAATTCACTATCATCGGAACCAAAATAAAGGAAAACTATCACAAACTCTGAACACTGTCACACCTGCTGACTTATTTACATTCATAGAACATCAAATGCAGGATAACAACCATAGCAGAAATGTTCAGAAAAACAACGCATTGCATATGCGAAAAATATTTGTCCTTATACTGACAGGAACAAGCATAACTGTCTCAAGTCTACGACATGCAGGGTAGCACATGCAAAATAAAGAAATCGCATTAAACACAAAAGCAATGAAGGCAGAGAAAAACATACCCGCATTCTCCTTTCCAGAGTAAGTCTTAAAGTAAGATCATCCAACTTTTTCTCAAGCTTATTCTTCGCCTCCCGGAGTGCGCCAGCTTCATTTGCAGTCTGAAGAAGTAATCATAGCATAAGAATACTCCCGATGGACGCCAATAAAACAAAGACATTACACAAGCTCGGGAATTACAGACAGTAATATTCAGAGAAGAAATCAGAGATAACATTAGATTGGAATGCTTTTCTTTTAGGTGTATATGGTTGTTAGGACCGGCTCTAAATATAAACAACATTAATCAGAAAAGCTGATAGGCTCCCTCTCAACCTCAGCGACTTAGCCAGCCTACCCACATTCCTCAAAGTCATACACCTGTCTTCAAGTGACCGAGTTTAGACATGAAAATTCACAAGAAAACAGCGTTCAGAAGACCCTCGCTTCTTGGACTTAACCTGGCCCTCAAGATCTTAGCCATGTCTAATTAGGATTTCAGACTAAACCGCACAGCCGCTGCTTGACATGGTGCTGATATGTGGCTCCCTCAAACGAATCGACAATAACAAAGGAAATTGCGTGGTGTTTTAGGAAAAGAACAGATCTTCAAAATACTTAAGCTGGGTACAGCAAATCAATGTTATTTTCAGTACTGCTAGAAACATGCCAATTAATTTATTAGGCCATAAATAAATTACAGAATTGCAACCAGAAAAATACCATTCTGAGTTTCCTTAGCTCCCTTCTTGCAAGCTTTTGTCTCCAAGCACACTGAATTGCTATAGTGGCTTGCTTGTAATGCTGGAAAAGCATGGCAACCTTCCGTTTTCTCCAGAAGGACTACAAAGTGGCAACAAGAAACTCATGTCACATAAATTCAATAATACAAAGTGTTACCTCTTATAAGCAAGTGATGACATCACTACAGTATAACATCCAGTACCTTCCTAATACTCCAATTAATCTAGAGGTAGATGGCCAAAAAAATTAACATGCTTATAATGTAGAGGATCTTACGAGTTAAATTTTTCAACTAATTGCTTGCTAGCATGGCAATTATCCCCAGATAATCAAGTTATCTTCTACTAAAATGGTATACTTGCTTTAAGTATGTTTGCTTTCTTGCACAGTGTGCATATGTGTCTGTGGTGTGGGGAGGGGAAGATGAGGTGAACCTGTATCACTAACGCAGCCTTCTGCTCCCTGATGGCTGAGAAATAGCGGCGGGCAATAAACCCTCGAATACAAGACTGGATGAGCAGAGCTGCTGAACATGCTTCATGGTAATTCCGCTGTAACAGTAACCTTCTTGCATACTTCTGAAGAATTATGGCAGCCGCTGTTTCTCTTCTGATCTTATACATTTTCCTTCCAAAACAACCTGCAGTATCCTTAGAAAATTAACAATCAGGATGTACCAGCAATTACCAAGATAACACAGTTCATACAAAATGCTTACAGACCTAACGGATAAGATTCTTGTAATTTGCATTCCATGAACTTACTAGGCACAAGAGTACGGAGCATAATTACTTATCAAAATTCAAGAATAAAAAGATAAAAAAACTACACGTACCAGCAAACTATTTCTATGCCTAGTCAGTGGTCACAAAAATTTATCACTGTGGCAAGTGCACAATGAAGTTTGATATCTTAGGACATCGTTTCTTCTATTTAAGCCGATTGCATGAAACTGTATATGTTTATCTGAATTCAGATTGCAGGTTGGCGCCGTACAAGATAATAAACATAGCAATTGATGAAGGACACATATTTACCTCTACAATATGCTTGTATTGAAATTGAAGCCTTCTTTGTTTTCACAAACTCTTTGCGGGCGGCGAATGTTCTGAAACAACTTTGAATGCGCCGTGCAGCATTGTCCAAAACCTCAGCACGACGCACATCTAGTATCGCGATTTGACCGGCTCTAAGGAAGACCTTATTTCTACCAAGCTATCAGGTAAACAAAAGTGTCAAATTCTTATTTTCTAAACTTGAGCTGATTTATTAGTAAACTATCAATTGATACTTCAAAAGGGAACAGAATGAGAGTGTGCTGAAAAATGCAAGGGCACTTTTTGGAAATTACATAATCAATTAGAAAAGCACAAATGAAGAATAATGGGCAGACTCTATGAATATGTTAATCATTAATATCATAAAAATATAAGGAAATGGAAATAATATAATATTATCAGGCTAGAAGCTTACTTGAAAATTGTTAAGCTTCATTTTTTCAAGAACTGCCTCTGTCAACGCCCTTTCATCATGACTGCATAATTGTTCATATTTATCAAATAATTGACTCGTTTATGCAAACAGATAAACTCACCTCTTTTTCACAGGGCTTCTCATAAACTACTAAATTTGTGGGCACTATAACTAACATGATGAGACAGTATGTAGATCAAAGTTGGCAATTTAGCATGGGACGAGCAAACAAGCATGTTGGCAGCCATTTGAGATGGCATGGAGTAGTTAATCTGCCTATGCCACATGCTGATTCATATAGACTATAATAAAAGCACCGAATTATTCCACGAACAAAATAAATTAACAGAAGCTATGCAAGAATTGGCTTCACCTACAATGAGTTGTAACTGACAAGGGCATATTGTATCAAAATGGCACCACGAATGGCTTAACTACCAGAAAAAACAATTGTCTTCGACAAATTACAGATTTAAACTCATAAGATAAAGATTGTCCGTAAGGAACACGGCCATCTAAAGTCACAGATAGCAAAACAGTGTTGTTTATCAAAGTAAAATTATATCAAATTCAGCACAGGCACAAAGAATCTGTTCAAACTAAAACAGTTGAACAAACACTCTGTTACAAAAAATGTGCCCACATGAATCGCATGTTCTGTACTTCGGGTCAAGATAGCAAACCCCATTAGCATTTAGCGCAAAAGGAGAAGTTTATTGTTTACAAAGCGGTGCAGCCAACATTGCACATTGTGAAGCAAACAACTTGAACCAAATTAGTTGCATAGTGCATATATTAGGTACCTTCCGAACATCAACTCAGGAACTAGGACTCCGAACCGATCAACAAATTCAGCATATGTCCTTCTGGTCGGATAGCCAGCAAGACTAATGCGAACAGCCTCTAAAACACCCTGCGCCACCACCAAATTACAATATTAGGGAAAATATCACCAATAGATCATGCATGTATCAACAGATGGTAGTAAAACAGCATCATTTAAGTAGGCTCATGATCTATATCTTGAAAGGGCATTATAGAGCACAATCACTTAATGATAAATAATTGTCAACTTTTAAGTGATCTCACGTATGTGGTTCCAGATACATGCTTGAGATTGTAGGCCTCCTCAAGTCATATGCAGGTATGATGTAGTTACAAGATGAACTAATGAGTTTGGAAAAGGTTGGCATAGCAGTAACAAAGAATTTGGCATAAGATTGATCCGCCTATTGCAAAATGTATGAATTAAAGCAGAAATAATCAGCATTAAGTCAGGCGTCAAACAGCTACAACATTTTTATGTGGAAAGATGCACTTATAACAAAAACAATGAAGAAAGACCAAAAGAAATACACTATTTATGCTTAAGGTGGAAATTCTTACTCCACAGCGAAGTTGGTGCAAGACACTTTGATTTTCAAAAAGCTGAGGTCGATTAACAGAATTAGGCTTCACACAGCGTACATAGTGAGGTTCTGTCGAGCTCAGCGTTTCCATGAGGGCTTGAAGTTGTTGCTATAAAACAGTGAATATAACATACCAGTCAGAAGAGTCAAAATTTTGAAGGCTTGTAGCTTGGTGCACATAAATTGACAAGGCATAGCAACCAGATGAAAAGAAAGTCATAGCAGATACGCATATTACAAAGGCCAAACTTAAAACAAAATCAATTGAGCTTTGTATTGGTACCTTAAATCGGGAAGCAACCGATGAGAACTTGTACGACGATCTTAATGACTCTTCTGGCAAAGAACTAAAAAGTCCAGAAACAAGTGAACATCTTGAAGATGATAAAAGATTGCAGTGCTCTGCAACAATATAATCCCGGTTCTTCTCCAGAAAAGAATCTGTTTGATACGTAACCTACAAATGGTGGATTCTATCATAGTCAACACATGACAAATTAATCAAATAATCTGGCTGGTGGCTTACCTTCCCAGCATAGTGAGAGATGGTAAAATCTGTTTCTGAGAACTTGGTCTTCTCAAGCCTAGGATGGGAAGACAAGTTTCTGAACATCTTTGATGCAAAGGTTGCGTGAGTAGATTTTGGAAACATACTGCAAAATCAAAGGATAACTCAGAATAGGAATTTGCTTGTATAAGTATAGAACTTCCATGGATAAATAAAACCAAGTATTTACCAAGCCTCATCCAGCAGTGCAATAATTCCAATAGGTTTCTGTTTGGAGAATATATGATAGAATTAGTCTCAGATGAGCACAACGTAGCATGTTATCCAGATCAATCAAGGGGCAGAAAGATGATGGCAAAGCAGTATTTCAATCCATTCGAAATATCAATTATTGAAGGCCAGTGAATGCAAAAAAAAGCAACGCCTAACGTAAGCATGCACAACTACCAACGAAAACATACATACTGTTTATACTTTATACATTAAAAACTCTGTATTTATTACCTGCACCGGTTAGTCATAATATTGCAGATATTAACAGCTTGCAGAATGGATATATTTAACAACCCTTTAGGAAACAGCGGCATTTCAGTGACACACACTTACGTCACCTTCGCATTATCATCCATTATACCGGGTATTGACCACATGATCAATGATGCTATTTATTCCATGAGCAAAGACTTTACAGCCTACGTAGTTCAACCCCGATAACATTCATTGGCCAGAATAAAAATAAAGACACCAAAATCTTGGGAGGATGGAATGCATGCTGTACACAAAAAGTGTTACATGATAGATAGATGATTATTTCCATCACCACAAACCTAAAACCAGGGAAGTGAGGGTACCATGAGTGATTTCAATATAATTAGATGGTGATGAGGACATTTGATGTCAGGTCAATACTTGCAATTAGCGAACAGGCAGTGTGTAACATTAAAAAACTGAGACCAACCAGGGACCCTTGGTGTCTTTTTATAGAAAGAAGACAACCTGAGGCGCCATGCGGAAGGTAAGATTCGAACATGGGTGGGCAGCATGCACACTTGCACTTCTATCCAACCAAACGACACTCAGTTTCCAAACATCGTCAGTACACTGATGCTTGAGGCATAAAAGAGGTCACTCAATCCAAGTGCAAACAACTAAACACAAGGTAATAATCTAACCACCTAAAACTGAGAATATGATAAGAAAATCAACAAAATAAGAAATCTAGCACGCTAAATCAAAATATAAAATGTGCATTGAACAACGACCACTTCTCATTAACCAAAATTAGCAACGGCAATGAAACAACCTTTTCGATCAAATCCAACATATCTTGATTGTCAATGAATTCAATGTAGCTCCAATTAATTTTCTCGCTTTTGTACTCCTCCTGCTCCATCTTGAATACGTGCTGAGGAAACACACGTGTAGCATTTGATGTTAACGAAAACAAGTGAATTAAGTATGCAAGGGCACAGTATGTTGCCAACTTGTCATCCATTAAAGAGACGTCGTTCTACCTCTGGCACTGGAACATACCTCATTAAAATGTTGCTGAAGCTTTTCATTGGCAAAGTTGATGCAAAACTGCTCAAAGCTACAGACATAAATGAAAAAGGAATACCATTTAAGAACCAGACAGGAGAGCAAATTCAATATTTAATGCGACCGCTGGTGGCTAATTATTGCATGTTTTTAACAACATTTTCCAAAGTAGATAGTTATAATATGTGCAAAACAAAGAATAACTAAGCAGAAAGAGATTCTGAACCAAAATAATAATTTTGTGAAAAGTTGGCAGTCAGATGAGAACAGACAATAAATATTATCTTAAATACACATAAACCGGCAAACTGTTAAAAAATGCTTAAAGCAAACAAACTATACTATATAAGTGATTAACGTTCATATCAGCTCAGCTATTTAAAGACCTGTTGTGTTTGAAGCTTTCAAAGCCATAGATATCCAAAACACCGATTTGTGCCTTTGAATCAACATCTTGACCAATTGACTTGTTAATATTCTCAACAAGCCTGAAAACATAAAAAATGTATTACCATATGCAAGCATACAAAACTTATCGAACAAGGCCGAGAGAAAATACCAGTCAAATAGTCTTGCATATACAGTCTTTGCGAGAGCATCACGATTAGCCGCTGCTGCAGCACAATCTAATTCTTTTATAATTATTCCTTCATTGGTGTGTATAGACCGGGTACATAAAGATGAGACCAACACATCTGGATCACACCTAATTCAAATAGCAAAGTGATACTATAAACAACGATTTTAATTAAAAGGAAGATATATAAAGGTAGTTTCCTTCAGGTCCAGAATATGACACGATTACTGCTACGCAAAAAGCATAAGATTCATGGTAGTAACCAATAATGTTACGCAAGTAATAGAACATTGCATGGAAGGGAATATGAGATATATTTGTGCATACGTCAAGATTCATTGATGCAAACGTTCGACACATTCTCATTAAACTGTGGTTCATTCAACCTTCTACAGAACTGGTGTGAGAGCTAAAACTACAATTGCAGGTAGTTTAATATTATAAACTAAACTGATTGTGGATTCAGTCTTCACCAAGGAATATATGTTATGCACAGTTACCAGAGAGATGCCACTTACATGCAAGCACAGATAAGGAGATTCGATTCAATTGAATATAAATACATCACGTATGATGAGAACTAGTTTTAACTATTTGGATATTCCCTAATATAGGATATAAAGAGTATCCTCTGCTGGTCGGCAAAAAACTAGGGGCCAATTCATCTACATCCATGACCTCAACGGACAGGTCATTTAAATTAAACAGTTAACAAATTTAGGACTCAATGTAATTTTCTGTGACCATGATTAGTACAGACAGATGAGGATTATGAAAACAATAGATGTGTTGCACACATGTGCCTAAAAATAAATTCATACATGAGTAGTGTAGCTGTCATTTGGAGGTGGAAATTTGATGTTGAATCTTTAATTTTCGACGAATCAGAATCCTTTCCCGGAGAAAACTCAATATTGCCAAGATGGAGAATGGCTGCCAATGTCCGAAAAATAGCATCCTGTATATAAAGTACAGCGTACACATTCATTTCTTATTTTCTTACTTAAAGAAGGCAAAGCTACTCAATATAAGTACTGTAAAGTAAGCTTTTGGTTAGTATCGTATTTCCAAAATAACATCTGTATATGGACAGGTCCTGTTAGAAACCTGATCGCTTCTGCTGATTCCGACAATATCCATTGCCCTTTTTGTCTTCCAGTACTCATCTTCATTATTTATCCCTTCCAATTCATATGTCTTGCTTTGATTCAAGTAATGGAAAGTGCTTGCGTGCCCAAGCTTGTATAACTCCGCATCCTTCAGAAACAAGGCAAGATCAAAATTAACCTCACAGCTGCATGGCTCCAACACGTGTTTTGATTGATGACAGCACAATATTCAGTATACACGAACTCTAGAATACTATCCAATTCATATTTAGTATACACAAACTCTATAATACTTCCATCCTTAGAATAGGAGTTTTGTCTCCAAATGCGCACAATGAAGCTTATTGAATATTGACCACAAATATACTAGGGAAGAATTTCAATGAGTCGCGTGAAAGTAACATTAGCATCTGTCATTAGCCATATCTATCAGAATCAATTGACACAATTCTACATCATGACCATGTCAAAGTATAAAATGAAACTTATTTTGGAAAGACGGCCATGAGAATAGCATTTTTTACATATCTCCAGCACGATCCTTCTCTTCACCAGATAAATTGCATAAGTTAGGTCAGACAAATAGCCCAAAAGTCAGGATATCAAATTATTGATAGCCTAACATAATCCGTATCAATAGACATTATTACACATCTGACGGATACCATGGAAGTAACAGGTTTTTGAATTTATATAGATAAAAATCATAATACAGAACAGATACAACTTCCATACTTCTCAACCCACCAAACATCTAAACCTCTGATTACTGTGAATTTGGCTAGTTCAAAAAACGCATATCTCGGCAACACTATACTCAAATGAAATACCAAATGATTGCAAGTCCAACAGTCTTGTGAGTATATACCATTAAATCAATAAATCATGAAACAAGGAAACCAGGGATGAATTTGCAATTGAGTACGACTATAGAAGTTCATGCCCTTCAATCTCTACTACTTATAAAAGGCCGAGTTCCATTTCTTCTAAAGTCACCAAAGTTAGTGTACCCAGAACAACTCACACCCCACGATCTAATCCATCTAACTAAATCTAAGAGCTGGTATTGCTTCCATGGTCTGCCATCCAATCCAAGGGCTAATATTCAAGGTTCTGCCACAGCCCCACGCACGTCCTGCCCCAATCACGTAGCCACGACCTCCCTCGCACAATCCTCCCCTCATTAATAGCATACCCAATATCCATGCTAGCGCTAACCAATTGGTTACATCCTACGTAATATCAGCGTGCAATTAAGATCTTGTCAAATATTAGTTTGTAATACAATTAATATACTGCCTAATATTAACATGCATTGCATGTTCATGATTACTAGTTATTATTGTGGGCTTGACTTTTCGGTAAAAAATATGTGGGCTTTAACAACTTCGTAAAAAATTCAGAGCCACGCTACATAGCAGTGGAACTCATATAACATACACGAAGGTAACAAGTAAACAAATTGCAATAGTTGGTACTGGTGCACATACCTTCCCCGATGCACATAATTGATAAAAACAATGAAAGTTCCTTTCAGGATCAGTAATTTGCACAACACGAGATCTTTCCAGAAGATAAGTCCTAATTGCAGCTCCGGATATTCTACCACTTGTATCAAACTGAATCTCAACAAATTTTCCAAACCGGCTGCAACCAAGACGGAATTATAAGGTGATATTATATAAAGAAACTTCTAAATGGTTGAGTTTTACGAAATAGTAAAGACATGAAATGTTCTCGAACTTATTGCCACTTGGCAGTTATCAGTTATTTTCTAAGTGAAGAACACATCTGAAATATTGCACGACCCAGTACTAAGCACTGTGGGAGTAAAGCCTCACCTCGAGTTGTCATTTCTAACTGTTTTTGCATTCCCAAATGCCTCCAAAAGTGGGTTAGACTGGAGAGAAACAAATAAAAACATTATAAGATAACGCCTTCAACATTCCCATTGTGAAATCAAATACTTCACAAAAACAAAAAATGGAATGGGTCAATGGAAAGACTATGGTTTCCAGCAATCACTGGAAATAACGTGGGGTAAAACTTACTTCGAGAACTTGTTGCTCAACTGATCGATCATCAAGAACAGCTCTGCCACCAACATATGTGAGATACCGCATGATGAGCTTTGTTGTTTCAGTCTTTCCAGCACCGCTTTCACCACTAACTAAGATTGACTGGCTCATGGAATCATTCAGCATAGCCCTACATTTCATTAATAAATGTCAACAGTATATTATATTTACAGGTCGTCATGACTGAATCAGAATGTAGCACCCACCTGTATGATGCGTCAGCAACCGCAAAAACATGCGGACTCAACTCCCCTAACTGGACACCCTTATATTGCTCCATCATGTACTCGTTGTACAGGTGAGGCAGCCTCGTGAAAGGATTAACAGCAATCAAGATGCTTCCAGTGTACGTCTATCTCGATAAAGACAAGTGGAAAAGATGTCATACAAAGGCTCCCGTAACTGAAGCAGAAAAACAGAAGTGCACCTATTTACCAAGTCATGTCAACAAATGAAGAAGAGAAGACTCAGAAGAGATTATAGTTAATGATTAAACTTGACAAATCGGAGGAACAGGATTCGTCCCAAGTAATTCATCACAATTTTACACACGTTAATGCCTTTCATCCTATGCATCTTTCCATATAGAATTACATAGTAGTATATGCATGAAACATGTTTCAACATTACCATGACTGGATAAATATAATTGCCGCAAAGCCTTGGCGCAGCGGTAAAGCTGCTGCCTTGTGACCATGAGATCACGGTTTCGAGTCCTGGAAACAGCCTCTTGCACAAATGCAAGGAAAGGCTGCATACAAAAGACCTGAAGTGGTCGGACCCTGCACAAGCGGGAGCTACGTGCACCAGGCTGCCCTTTTTTAAACACACCATCGAGATGAGAGATGACCTTCCAAAGTATCCAATTTGATGAGACGTTTTTCCTATGTGTTATAGTTTTAATACTGCATATATTTCAGTTTTAGTTTCAATGGATTTAGCAGGTGCCAGATTCACGTGATAAAAGTCCTTTCCATCAAATAAACGAAGTGCTAGTAAACTACTTACATATATCTCATTCAATGCATATCTTCGCTTCAGATTGTATAGAACACCCGGTTCATTAAGATAGGTCAGTTTGGTCATGTCATCAACATGGCCCCCACCGAGATTTTCATCTGTGTCCCTAGGCAGCAATTTCTCCGGTAAAACTGAAATCTGATAACAAAAAGAAAGAAAGATAAATTTCCATCAGAATAACCAAAACCAGGTCTTTGTAAACTTGTTAGACAGGAAGACAAATCTCAAAGATACTTCTCAAATTCTGTTAAAAGTGTTGAGCAAAAAATCATAGTATAAACTAAAATCCACCACGTAGCAGATAGCGTAACATAATCTATCTGTGGACTGGACTCAAATTCTAACCAAGTACAAGCCCCAAACAGCTCATTAAGAGGAGGGGTTCGAAACTAATGCTACACAAATTTGTACCCATTATATGTTCTTGGTAAACATTTAAAAAGGCCAAGTTACCTACAAGCGAACGTGTCGGACAATCTAATCAAAACAAAGAAAGGCATAAGATCAAAACAAACAAGCAGCATAACTCAAATGCAGCTCATACAGATAATGCTCAACTGATGCAATCCCCTGCCATCGAAGTTCAAAATTGATCAGCACTAGCAATCCAGGGTAACTTGCAGAACTCCGTGTGTTCAAAAGACCATACAATTATCCAAAAGTACTCTTACTGAAGCTTGGAGCCATTTCTACCACAGTATAAGTCAGGCAAGTAACAACTCCTAACAAAATTCAAATCTAAACAGTAAGTATTTCAAATTCTGATCGAATATACAATAAACTGTAAATGCTGCAACCTACAATCCAAATTTCCAACTAGAATTATCCGCTGCACTTTCAGGACCCAGTACAAAGTCGTACCGACAAAGCTACGGATTCAAATTAAATACCCACGAGAGTGGGCCTACTTCCGCCAATTTGAATTGGCTTCTCCTCACCAGGGTAATTTGCACAAAAACAACTCCAAACCATTTCAAAAACAGGAATAGTAGGCTAGTTTTTTTAACAATCCTCTGAACCAAACTAACGCCGGAACTCAAAACCACTCCCCGGCAGACTCGAATCTAACAGCACGCAAACCGGTTCCACGTGACCAGTGTCCACATCCGCAGCCACGCTCGCGTCCACGAGGAAAAAAATATCCAAACGGCGCGGCGCAAACTTCAACCGCACGGAATGGGGGGCGACAGCGACAGAGGCAGGGGAGGAGGAGGAGGGATTCGCGGCACCTTCTTCCGCTGGCTGGTGAGCACGACGACGGCGCTGCGGTCCTTGGCCTCGACAACCTCGGCCTCCACCCAGCCCTCCCCCTTCTCCTCGACCCAGACCTTGGACCCCTTCCGGTAGCTCATCCCGCCGAAACCCTAGGGGGCCGCCCCGGGCCCCTCCCAGCCCTAGGCAGACCCTCTCCGCGGAGGCCGGCGGCGCGGGCGGCGGCGAGCGCGAGGCGCGCGGGGGGGCGGGGCCGGTTCGGGCGCCGGGCGTGAGCGGCGCGTGGCTTATCGGAGCCCCGACTAGAGCGCCGCAGGGTGGACTCGTGGGCTCATGGCGAAATTTTTGCTTTGCCTTGGCGCTTCTTCCCTCCCGTGCGCTTTCTACTAGCGGACGAAAAGGCTATAGGAGTGGAAATCTTGAATTCTTCCGGGTGGTTTCTGAAAATGTGCCTCGCGGACGTGGCACCGGAATTTGAACTGGCCAGGGCTGGATGCGTCATTTCCGCGTGCGCGGCAGGCGCTTTCAAGGCGGTGGGCCGGCGGCGGGGCCTACGGGCAGAGGCTGTCCTCTTGGGTGGGGAGAGGCTGCCTGGGCCCACGGAGAGGTCCGGTCGGTTCAAACCGGCCGATCTGGCCTATTTAAAACTTTACATTTTTGAATGCGTGGTGCCGTTTTCAGATAGGCCCCTGGCGTGCTCCGTATTTAGTAACGTGTCAAGGGCGGATGCGTAAACGGCTAGGTTGCGGATGGTTGTTTTTTAGAGGAATCGTGTCTGTATGTGTCGTGTAAAATTTAAATAGCCTTGCGGAGAATCTCATTTTCACTTTGATCATTGTAGGATACGAATAGAGTTCTAAGAAAAATAAAATATGACTTCAATATTTATAAATAAAACTTACTAATGTAGATACATGTACCGTCATGTCGACAAATCTAAAACGGCTATCGGAATACAGAAAAAATCCTACAATTGGCACCCGAACAAGTTTTGTCCAACACGACAACCATATGGATTACAATGAAAATTACTAAGACGGTTTGATGCTTATTATTGCATCTTGAGACGAATGATTGGGACTATTACATTCGATTGCCGATCCTAGTTCAACAACAAAATGATAATTGTGTATGCCTTCGGCATAGTAGATACTATAAATGTAGTTCGGAGATGTAAGATGGCTTCTTTGGGAACAAAAGCTTTTCATTGGATTTTAGCGAACCCTATAAAGCGGTGAGTTTACGCAACATTGAGCCAAACATGTGTGGGGACAAAAGGAGTTTTAAGTGAACTGTTGCATTAACAACTCATGACTAAGCGGTGTTACTTGAAACACGAGGCTTATTTCTCCACCGACTTTCCTTTTCGTGCACACCTGCTAGAACGCTTTTGTATGTTCGCCACCTCTTGTCAGCTTCTCTCGGCACACCATGGAACACTCCAGTCCAATCAACACACATGGATGAATGAGCTTGCTCGCATGCCTCACATGATGACGTCTCACCATAACTATTTCGGTCCCTCTCGAACATCTCCTACCCCACCCCATCCCACCACACGTGAGTCACACTTGTACCTATTTGTTTCTATTCATACTCAACCATGACTGTGTGTCACTCTAGATCTAGAAAAGCTCCTACAATGAGCTTGAGCTCACATAGACATGCATTGTCGACAATGCCACTCTCTTCTCTAGGTAGAAGCAAGGATATTCTATTGTATGAGATCGACACCAATGTGTAAACCGATCATTATTTCACATCAAGAAAAACGAATCATAAACCATACGGTGATTTGGTTTCCATCACAATTTTTGTGCTATGATTGGATCATGTCGATTTTCATTTATACTTGTAATATCATTTGGATAAGAACTTGATATGAAAACATGACCTGACTAGATTTTAGCCAATCAACCTGAGTTGTTCAAAAAAAATGACAATTGAATGAGTGGCCACCTAGCACTTTGTGAATGTGCATCTGAGAAGGGTACAATCATTGCCACGTGGGTGGTTGACCTCACTCAGAGCAAAAAGCATAAAACTACTACATTTGGGGCTAGGGTTCCAGAAAACTGCCACTTTTTTAATATTCTCTAAAACCTATCACAAAATTGGTTTTTGATCTTTAAAAGTACTAATGACTAAACGGTTAGTTTTTTTAGAACACTAAACGGTTAGATGTTAATAAGGTTTATGACAAGGAGAGCCCACTCGTAAGTGTTGACTACTAGTTGATCGCTAAGGCCCAAATGTCAAAAACCCAGCCCATTAATAACAAAACATGGACTGTCACGACCCGAAGGTTCGGAAATAAATGTGACAGTCGCCGTGTCCTTATGAATTGAAGAACACTCATAAGCACACAAGGCATGAGTAGCATATATCAGAACAACAGGGCACAAGTAATACTTTAATTCCAGCTTATTCTTTACATAATAGCTTACACCCTCACTTAACCAAATAATAGATAGTAGGCCAAGTGTTCAACCACGTGCATATGCACATGTATTGATAGCACTTCCTCTTATTCTTCACTGACTTTATTTAAGGATTAAACAAAGACTGCTAATTTTGACACCCTGGCCTAGGCATCGACTTATTCCTCATGCTCCTCTAACTCCTCACCATGCCCACTTCCCGCGCACTCTGTGCATATCAGAGGAAAAAGGAAAACAATAGTGAGTATGTTGGGACATACTCAGCAAGAATATAAGAATGCAAGAATTAGTAGGTTGCAAGTTGAATGTGCATAAGGTAAAGATGCTTCAGCCTCCTGTTACCTTACAGGAGCAGGATGGAATTATACCGGCGCAAACCTATAGCAATAATCTCTGCAGAGACATACTAATAACCGTCGTAATCTCCACCAATGGTAATACCTATCTCCGGGAATCACGACGCCGAGTCCCCTACTTGTATGAGGTATCTTCCATCTCACACTAGTACCGACTAAATTAGCCGCGTACCGTTATTTCAGGTATCGACCGCCCCGGGCTTGATATACCACACTTACCACGATCACGACGGTGTACGTTCTTAGATTATTCAAACATCATCGTTCGATCAATCCGTCAACCATGCACGCATGGTTCTCACAGGCATAATAATTACCAGCTCATCACTTATATTCATATGTAAAAACATTAATGCTAGTAACCAATTAATTTGTTAACATATATTAAAAGTTCAGTTTGACAGAGAAGACTAGTATGCACAGTCTTGCCTTGCAGCGGTTCCTCCTCGGCTAAATCTGAGCTCCAACCTAAGCATGTTACAAACGCCCATCAGCTTATTATTTCATGTGACTTGCAAGTGGCAACATGGACATGAGCAGCTATATGCAGTACCAGTACAGGGATGTAACAAGTCGCTCTATAGTACTTGGCTATGCTAGAGTGAGGCGTGCACATCCCACTTTAACCTCAGTACTGTTCCCAGCTATTAAATTTGAGAAATACAACCACCTGCATGCATGCTAGCTAGCCATGAAGATTATTTCTTTACACAGGAGATGTACGCATGCATGGGTCCTGTAGTACTAGTACTACTCGTTCCCAGTCTTTCTTACCAACTAGTACTAGTTGTTCCTTCTTAAGCCAGCGAATAAATTCATCAGTGTAACAAAGTATGGATCAATAGAATGGAATCAGTCTGATGCAACTTCCAGTATTTTAGAATCTTTTCGTTCATTTACCCATAACACCACATCTTCCGTTAAGCAAGAATATCACCTCAAGTGTGGAAATCGATGGAAAGAAAACAGGAACATGTAGTAGGAGAGGAGAGATGCTACAGCTAGCTACCCTCAAGAATCTTAGATGACTTCATGAGACAAGACGAGGAACAGGGCGTTGGCTAAAGCTAGCAGCCATACCTCCTTGTCCTCAATTTCTCCGCAGCTTCTCCGATCGGTCGCTCGCTCTCCGCTGACTGCTTCCAACTAAAGTGGGGAATTTTCTGGGTGCGGGCGATCAGTACCGCACGGTTGAGAAGCTATTTATAGTGCAAGAGAAGAGGGTTGAAAGGATGACATCTGTCGAGGAAGGGCTACGTGGATGAGACTGATCTAACCCAGGTACCGACTACCCCACGGCTGGCTCACCCTGGTTACTGTGGATGCTTATCTACTCGCTGCTTCCTTAGCATAGATTTTTTTTGGAACACACCGCAGGTATTCTCCCTGCGTAAGTAATCTGCGGGACATTGAACTTATCTACTCTTTTCTCTTCTAGAATAACATTTTAATAGATAAACCCAGATATTTTAGAACCTAGGCAGTGAGATGTTTTGTACACGTAATCTACTAATGTTTGGTAAACTATTTTTTATTTTTATCTTAATAGCTTAACAGTTAATCACAATATAATTATCCAATTAAAATAATTATCATCGCATATTTTTAGGTTATTACATCCCTTCCTCCTTACAAAAATTTCGACCTCGAAATTCGCATACCTTAATCATTGAAAAGGTGCGGAAAGGTTTTTCTTAAGTCGTCTTCCCTTTCCCAGGTGGCCTCATCCTCGCTGTGATTATTCCATTGTACTTTGGCAAATCGAATAGTTTGGCGTCGAGTCTCACGGTCTTTAATATCCAATATCCGAATGGGATATTCTTCGTATGATAGATCCTCTCTCACTTGGGACAGTTCTAGTTCCGCCGGTTGATGTGGCGGTTTTAGGCATTTACGAAGTAAGGACACGTGGAATACATTATGTACTCCAGCGAGAGCCTCTGGTAGCTCTAATTGGTAGGCTACCTCTCCGATCTGTCTGGTCACGGGAAAGGGTCCAATATATCTCGGACTCAACTTCTTTCCCTGTCCAAAACGCTTAACTCCTTTCATTGGAGAGACTTTCAAATATACCAAGTCTCCTGTTTCCAAGTGAAAATCTCTTCTTTTATTGTCAGCATAGCTCTTTTGTCTACTCTGTGCAGTTCGGAGTCGCTCGCGTATAAGCCTTACTTTTTCTTCAGTTTCTTGAATTATATCAGGTCCTAAAAACTTTCTTTCTCCAACCTCATCCCAATAAATCGGCGCTCGACACCTCCTACCATATAAAGCCTCGTAAGGGGCCATTTGAATACTTGATTGATAACTGTTATTGTATGCAAACTTGGCCAAAGGCATATATTCATCCCATGCTCCCTTAAATTCTAAAATACATGACCTGAGCATGTCCTCCACAATTTGATTTACTCGTTCGGTTTGTCCATCGCTTTGCGGATGATATGCAGTACTAAAGTCCAATTTTGTTCCCAATGCCTTGTGTAGACTTATCCAAAACTTTGAGGCAAAACGAGGATCTCTATCTGATGCTATGCGTAAGGGAACACCATGCAATGACACTATTTCTTTAATATATATTCTGGCCAACCTTTCCAAAGAAAAGGTCTTTTTAACAGGTATAAAATGCGCCGACTTTGTTAGTCGATCCACTATTACCCATATGCTATCGTGTCCTGCTGGCGTTCGTGGTAATCCCTGGATAAAATCCATGCTGATCTCCTCCCATTTCCAGAGTGGTACTGACAATGGTTGTAGAAGTCCGGCCGGTTTCTGATGTTCCGCTTTTATGCGCCGGCACACATCACACTCCAAAACAAATTTTGCAATTTCTCTTTTCATATTATTCCACCAAAATGTCCTCTTAATATCCTGATACATTTTAGTGCTCCCAGGGTGCATGGTGTATAGAGACGAGTGGGCTTCATCCAAGATTTGTTTCTTTAATTCCAAATCATTAGGTACACAGATCCTGTCTCTAAAACGTATGGCGCCAGCAGAGTCAATATTAAATTCCGATGGCTTTCCATCACTAATATCTTTCTTTATCTTTAACAAGTCTTGGTCAACCATTTGTTTTTCCATGATCTGCCTTTCTAAGGTTGATGTGACTTGAAGAGTATTTAACATAACTCGATCTCCTGGCACGTGAACCTTTAGTTCCACCGCTAGTCTTTCCAGATCTCTCAATATATGGGGCTCACGTGTCGCCAGGATAGTCATGTTGCAGTACGCCTTTCGGCTCAGGGCATCTGCCACTATGTTGGCTTTTCCTGGGTGATAGTTAATATTAACATCGTAATCCTTCAGTAATTCTAGCCACCTTCTTTGCCTCATGTTCAACTCTTTTTGTGTGAATATATATTTTAAACTTTTATGATCAGTAAATATCTCACAATGTTCTCCATAAAGATAATGCCTCCAGATTTTTAGAGCAAAAATTACCGCTGCTAGCTCCATATCATGAGTTGGATAATTTTGTTCATATGGTTTTAGCTGGCGAGATGCATAAGCAATAACTTTCCCCCTTTGCATAAGTACGCACCCAAGCCCAATTTTTGAGGCATCACAGTAGATGGTGAATTCTTCCCCACCGACAGGCAAAGCAAGAACTGGGGCTGAGACAAGTCGATTCTTTAATTCTTGAAAGCTTTTCTCACACTCATCTGACCACTCAAACTTAATTCCCTTCTTTGTTAGATGAGTCAAAGGTGCAGCAATTTTTGCAAAGTTCAATATAAATCGGCGGCAGTACCCCGCCAGCCCAAGGAAACTTCGAATGTCAGTTACAGTGGAGGGCCTTTGCCACTCTGCCACCGCTTGAACTTTTGCAGGATCTACTGATATCCCTTCTTCTGAGATTATATGGCCAAGGAAAGGAACTTTATTCATCCAGAAATCACATTTCTTTAACTTGGCATATAATTTATGTTCCAGCAGTATTTGTAGCACAATTTTTAGATGCATTGAATGCTCTTCCTCCGTCTTTGAATATATAAGAATATCATCAATGAACACAATCACAAATTGATCCAAATAAGGCTTGAAGACTCGATTCATTAAATCCATGAAAGCCGCAGGAGCATTGGTCAAACCGAAGGGCATCACTAGATACTCATAGTGTCCATAGCGGGTGCGAAAAGCGGTCTTGGGGATATCAGTTGGCTTAATCTTTAACTGATGGTAACCAGACTATAAATCAATCTTTGAGAAAACCTTGGATCCTTGTAGTTGGTCGAACAAATCATCGATCCGCGGAAGAGGGTATTTGTTGCTTATAGTTACCTTGTTTAATTCCCGATAGTCAACGCACAATCTTAAACTTCCATCCTTCTTTTTAACGAATAAAACAGGAGCTCCCCATGGTGAAACACTAGGGCGAATAAATCCCCTATCCTCCAACTCTTTGAGTTGTACTTTTAGCTCCTTAAGTTCTGCAGGTGCCATCCTATAAGGTGCCTTGTAGATTGGTTTGGTTCCCGGGATCAATAAGATAGCAAATTCAATTTCTCGATCCGGTGGTAGTCCCGGCAACTCTCCCGGAAAGACATTAGGAAATTCATTTACCACTGGAATATCCTTGATATTGATTTCCTTCTTGTCTAATTTTGTCATAAGAGTCTGTGACTGGCTCTTTTTATCACCCTGATACACAATCTCTACTTGACCATCAAGTCTGAGTGTAATTTGTTTTTCATAGCAGTCAATAGTGGCTCTATACTCTTGCAACCAGTCCATGCCAAGTATTATGTCAAAATCTTGCATTTCCATTACAATAAGATCCGCCATAAACTTCCATCCCATGATCTCAATGGGACAAGAAGTGCAAATTAAATTCGTACTTCTGCTTCCTATAGGTGTCTCAACATAAATAGACCCTTCTAGCGTACTGCTAGGGATATGATGTTTACTCATGAATTTTGTAGCAACAAATGAATGGGTGGCACCAGAATCAAACAAGATTTTTCCTGGATGAGAGCGTATTAAAAGGTTACCTGTCACCACGTTGTTGGACTCCTCAACATTCTTCTGAGTTAGATTGAATACTCTAGCTTGGTTCCCTCCGTGAGGCTTCTCTCGATTATTTGGACGAAGTCCTTGCGCTCGATTAGCAGTATTAGTCTTGGCATACTGATTTGAGTGATAAGTGGAAGAAGGGCCAGGTAGATATAATGGTTGAGGTGGCTGGGGCAGCGCCATAGGCCTTTGCTGAGCAGGAGTCAGAGGGTTGATGCTTTGTTTATTATTAGGACATTCGTACCGAGTGTGTCCCGGCTTTCCACATGCGTAACACTTCCCCCAACGATCTGGACAAATATTTGGTGTATGATTCCCGTTACAGATTGGGCATCTCCTTGGCATACTCCCAAATGAGTTGCCTCTGGTTCGTTCTGGGCGACCACCTGTTCTAAAATTCCCATTATTTTGCCTATTATCATTATTGAATTTAAACTTCTTAGATGGCTGACCAGCATCACCCTTTTCCTCTTGAAATCCCTTTTCCAACAACTGGGCTTTATTCACCACATCTCTAAAAGTATTTAACTCAAAGGCTTCCACACGCCGCTTAAGTGGTTGACGTAGACCGCTCTCGAAGCGTCGAGCCTTGGAGCCATCAGTCTGGACGAACTCTAGAGCAAATCTTGCAAGTCTAGAGAATTCAATTTCATATTCTCCTACAGATTTGTTCCCTTGTTTAAGCTCAAGAAACTCCCTTTCTTTGATGCGTTTGATGCTTTCTGGAAAATACTTTTTATAGAACGCCTCTTTGAACAATATCCATGTCAGGGGAGTACCCTCCGGGTAAGACTTTTTGTGAGCATCCCACCATTCAAAAGCGCTTGATTTTAGCATATAAACTGCATAAATGACTTTCTCTTCGTTGGTGCAGCCCATAGCCTCAAATGCTTTCTCCATAGCGGTGATCCAGTCTTCCCCTTCAAGCGGATTAGCAGTCCCGGAGAATGAGGGCGGCTTGAGTTTTTGAAATTCCCCAACTCCACTCCGGTGGCTATCATTCTTTACAACGCGCTCCAGAATATCCATTTGACGTTGTTGAGTCTCTTGATGTCTGCCCAAAATGTTAGTGAGCAGATTGGCCAGCACACTCTGGTCACCAAGTTCTTGGACCAATAATCCAGTATTTGTATTGCCCGAATTATTTCCATCACGACTCGTACCGTTGCTGCCATTATCAGTCATCTATGATAATGAACTTATCAAATTAGCCACGACAGCATGGAAAAATAAGAATAATCATACAACACATAGCAATTTGCTTGAGAGGTAGCGGGATATGCACCGTAGACAATTAGTAAAGGTCCAGATAAACTAGCACGTGCCTACTAAAAGTAGGTAGTGTAGGCCACGTCCTACAACCCATAACCCATAGCTCACACACATGCATGCATAGTCTAGCTCACACACACGCATGCATAGTCTAGCTCACACACGTACTGTTCACCAATAGTACATGGTGTACTACCATTCCGCTGATTTACTGAAACATCAATTTATTTTGCTTTAATTTCGTCCAGAAAGTTCGTATTCTCAGCACTCATCAGGTCACTTAAGCAAAGTTATACACACATCCTACTGCTATTATGAGGAACAAATTAGTTACCAGCTGTTCTTGTGAAGGGATAGTAATCGGCAAAACAAACATCAACAGAAAGACACTTCTTTAGCTTCACCAGGATCAAACTTCAGTTTTTTTTAAGAGAAAACCACATGAGCTACACGGCAACGTAGCAGCATGCTTAGACCATCCCAACACAGAGAACTCAGTCCTTACATTACAAGCACAGCATAACACCATAACTAGAGGCTCCCTCAAACCCAAAGGACAACTAGTGTCATCCTCCACACCTCACGCCATGTCTATCTTGCAGCCCCAAAACCTGAACCACCCACACTCATACCCTGCAAGATTTTATTCTAAAGATACTAAATACTATAGAAAGGACCCCAACGGGACTGCTACGGTGCTGATGCCCATCCACTGCTCACACACTGCCGCTGGAACTTCCGCCACCACCATGCTGCAGTGCAGCCACAGTGTCCCTCAGGCAGCGAATGCGACGATAGAACCTGTGAGTGAGGCGCTCCAGAAAAGCGACCTCACTCTCGCTGGAGCGGACAATGTTCATCAGTTCAGCACAAAGATGCTCGGCCTCCATCAGCTTCTTGCGCAGATCCTCCACCTGATGCTGCAGGTACCCTAGGTGGTAGTAGTTAATATCCCTAATTTCCACATTACGTTCGGCAGCTACGGCGTGGATCACCATCAGGCAGGCTGCCTGCTCCGCCTCAAGGATAGTGGCTCCTGCAGCTTCATAGTACACGTGAGGAACCTTGTCCGCAGGACCAAGGTTAACCTGAACCCCCACAATGTACAATCCCTCAGGAGCAGGCCTCCAACAGACAACTGGTGGAGCAAGTCCGAACAGCGCCACAAACTGCTCCAGAAAATGCTTGGTTGGGATGTCAACAAACTCCATGCCTGGATTGGACAACACATCCATCACATTAGAAAACCAGATAAAGAGAGACAGCATAGCTACTACCCTATCCCAGGACTACTCCATAGCCTTACTATGCAACCTATTCTAGTACGTCCCTCACCATACTCAAACCAACCAGCACTACTTCCTTTACTAGGCCAGGGTTATCTCCTAGTTAGTTTGCTCATAAACACTCTTTACCCTCACTAGCCCTGATTATCTGGTTTATACCTAGTTAATTAAATTTTAAACGAGGCTCTGATGCCACTATTACTGTCACGACTCGAAGGTTCGGAAATAAATG
The DNA here is from genome assembly GCF_018294505.1 of Triticum aestivum. Classification (NCBI taxonomy): domain Eukaryota; kingdom Viridiplantae; phylum Streptophyta; class Magnoliopsida; order Poales; family Poaceae; genus Triticum; species Triticum aestivum. The sequence goes on along the minus strand of NC_057809.1, from coordinate 573,124,149 downwards.
TGACAGTCGCCGTGTCCTTATGAGTTGAAGAACACTCATAAGCACACAAGGCATGAGTAGCATATATCAGAACAACAGGGCACAAGTAATACTTTAATTCCAGCTTATTCTTTACATAATAGCTTACACCCTCACTTAACCAAATAATAGATAGTAGGCCAAGTGTTCAACCACGTGCATATGCACATGTATTGATAGTACTTCCTCTTATTCTTCACTGACTTTATTTAAGGATTAAACAAAGACTGCTAATTTTGACACCCTGGCCTAGGCGTCGACTTATTCCTCATGCTCCTCTAACTCCTCACCATGCCCACTTCCCGCGCACTCTGTGCATATCAGAGGAAAAAGGAAAACAATAGTGAGTATGTTGGGACATACTCAGCAAGAATATAAGAATGCAAGAATTAGTAGGTTGCAAGTTGAATGTGCATAAGGTAAAGATGCTTCAGCCTCCTGTTACCTTACAGGAGCAGGATGGAATTATACCGGCGCAAACCTATAGCAATAATCTCTGCAGAGACATACTAATAACCGTCGTAATCTCCACCAATGGTAATACCTATCTCCGGGAATCACGACGCCGAGTCCCCTACTTGTGTGAGGTATCTTCCATCTCACACTAGTACCGACTAAATTAGCCGCGTACCGTTATTTCAGGTATCGACCGCCCCGGGCTTGATATACCACACTTACCACGATCACGACGGTGTACGTTCTTAGATTATTCAAACATCATCGTTCGATCAATCCGTCAACCATGCACGCATGGTTCTCACAGGCATAATAATTACCAGCTCATCACTTATATTCATATGTAAAAACATTAATGCTAGTAACCAATTAATTTGTTAACATATATTAAAAGTTCAGTTTGAGAGAGAAGACTGATATGCACAGTCTTGCCTTGCAGCGGTTCCTCCTCGGCTAAATCTGAGCTCCAACCTAAGCATGTTACAAACGCCCATCAGCTTATTATTTCATGTGACTTGCAAGTGGCAACATGGACATGAGCAGCTATATGCAGTACCAGTACAGGGATGTAACAAGTCGCTCTATAGTACTTGGCTATGCTAGAGTGAGGCGTGCACATCCCACTTTAACCTCAGTACTGTTCCCAGCTATTAAATTTGAGAAATACAACCACCTGCATGCATGCTAGCTAGCCATGAAGATTATTTCTTTACACAGGAGATGTACGCATGCATGGGTCTTGTAGTACTAGTACTACTCGTTCCCAGTCTTTCTTACCAACTAGTACTAGTTGTTCCTTCTTAAGCCAGCGAATAAATTCATCAGTGTAACAAAGCATGGATCAATAGAATGGAATCAGTCTGATGCAACTTCCAGTATTTTAGAATCTTTTCGTTCATTTACCCATAACACCACATCTTCCGTTAAGCAAGAATATCACCTCAAGTGTGGAAATCGATGGAAAGAAAACAGGAACATGTAGTAGGAGAGGAGAGATGCTACAGCTAGCTACCCTCAAGAATCTTAGATGACTTCATGAGACAAGACGAGGAACAGGGCGTTGGCTAAAGCTAGCAGCCATACCTCCTTGTCCTCAATTTCTCCGCAGCTTCTCCGATCGGTCGCTCGCTCTCCGCTGACTGCTTCCAACTAAAGTGGGGAATTTTCTGGGTGCGGGCGATCAGTACCGCACGGTTGAGAAGCTATTTATAGTGCAAGAGAAGAGGGTTGAAAGGATGACATCTGTCGAGGAAGGGCTACGTGGATGAGACTGATCTAACCCAGGTACCGACTACCCCACGGCTGGCTCACCCTGGTTACTGTGGATGCTTATCTACTCGCTGCTTCCTTAGCATAGATTTTCTTTTGGAACACACCGCAGGTATTCTCCCTGCGTAAGTAATCTGCAGGACATTGAACTTATCTACTCTTTTCTCTTCTAGAATAACATTTTAATAGATAAACCCAGATATTTTAGAACCTAGGCAGTGAGATGTTTTGTACACGTAATCTACTAATGTTTGGTAAACTATTTTTTATTTTATCTTAATAGCTTAACAGTTAATCACAATATAATTATCCAATTAAAATAATTATCATCACATATTTTTAGGTTGTTACATGGACTTTTCCCCAATACAAAAATGGACTTCTCCCAAATAGTTAAAAAAATAGAACCACCCACTGTCGCGTCACCTTCGTCCTCGACGACCCTCTCCCCTCCCCTTCCCAGCCTACACGAGAAGGGCGCTGCAACCTGAAGCCACTAGGGCCAATGGCCAGGGCGCACGTGCGACACCGATCGAGGCGTCACCACCAGAAGCCACCAGTGTCGACGGCGGGGTTGCACCCGCCTCATTCACCTGGGCGCCGCCGGCCTTGGACACACACTGCACCACATCGACCAGGGCGCTACCGGCCGCGGACATCGGCCGAGGATAAGGACTGCACCGCCGTGCACACATCCTACGTGTGTGCGTCAGAGGAGCGCCACATGGGGTCGAGGCAGCGACGAGGACAGAACTATACGGCTAGTGTGTGGTGCCCTCGGTGGCACGGGGCGTTGACGTTCGCAGCACTAGGGCCGGTAGGTGGTGCCTCGGTGGTGTGTCGGCGTTGGTGCAGGCAGAACTGCGACCGGTGGGTGGTGCCCTTGGTGGCACGACGGTGATAACAACACAACCAGTGATTCAGGGACCCCCGATTGCTTTCTTTTTTGTAGGGACCCGATTGCTTTTTTTAAATGCAAGGACCAAATTACTTTCTAAAAATATTTATAGGGACCGTTTTGCTTTCTAAAAATATTTGCAGGGACTCAGTTGATTTCTAAAAAATATTTGTTGGGGTTATTCTATACACAATACTGACATGTGGAACCCACCCGTCATAGCGGTTAAAGCTAACGGTGTTGACTTTTATGCCATGTCATATCTGCCAAGTGGACCTGATATGTCATGATTACGATTAATATTGACCAATATGGTCATCAGTGCAACATGGCAGTTTTTTGAAATGAAAAACAATTTCAGGTTTTAGGGAATTTTGAAAGTGGTAGTTTTTCGGAACCCTAGGCCCAAATATGGTAGTTTTATGCTATTTACTTTCTCACGCGCACGTCATGTGATGATATTGAAGGAAATATGCCCTAGAGGCAATAATAAAGTTATTATTTATTTCCTTATATCATGATAAATGTTTATTATTCATGCTAGAATTGTATTAACCGGAAACATAATACATGTGTGAATACATAGACAAACAGTATGTCACTAGTATGCCTCTACTTGACTAGCTCGTTGAATCAAAGATGGTTAAGTTTCCTAGCCATAGACATGAGTTGTCATTTGATTAATGGGATCACATCATTAGAGAATAATGTGATTGACTTGACCCATTCCGTTAGCTTAGCACTTGATCGTTTAGTTTGTTGCTATTGCTTTCTTCATGACTTATACATGTTACTATGACTATGAGATTATGCAACTCTCGTTTACTGGAGGAACACTTTGTGTGCCACCAAATGTCACAACGTAACTGGGTGATTATAAAGGTGCTCTACAGGTGTCTCCGAAGGTACTTGTTGGGTTGGTGTATTTCGAGATTGGGATTTGTCACTCCGATTGTCGGAGAGGTATCTCTGGGCCCTCTCGGTAATTCACATCACTTAAGCCTTGCAAGCATTGCAACTAATGAGTTAGTTGCAGGATGATGTATTACGGAACGAGTAAAGAGACTTGCCGGTAATGAGATTGAACTAGGTATTGAGATACCGACGATCGAATCTCGGGTAAGTAACATACCGATGACAGAGGGAACAACGTATGTTGTTATGCGGTCTGACCGATAAAGATCTTCGTAGAATATGTAGGAGCCAATATGAGCATCCAGGTTCCGCTATTGGTTATTGACCGAAGATGTGTCTCGGTCATGTCTACATAGTTCTCGAACCCGTAGGGTCCGCACGCTTAACGCTACGATGACAGTTATATTATGAGTTTTATGTTTTGATGTACCGAAGGTTGTTCGGAGTCCCAGATGTGATCACGGACATGACGAGGAGTCTCGAAATGGTCGAGACATGAAGATTGATATATTGGAAGCCTATGTTTGGATATCAGAAGTGTTCCGGGTGAAATCGGGATTTTACGGGAGTACCGGGAGGTTACCGGAACCCCCCGGGGGCTTAATGGGCCTACATGGGCCTTAGTGGAAAAGGAGGGAAACTAAGGAAGTGTGGGGCGCGCCCCCCAAGGCCCAAACCGAATTGGTTTAGGGCAAGGGGGCCCGGCACCCCTCTTTCCTTCTTTCCCCCCTCCCAAGTCCTAATCCAACTAGGAAAGGGGGGAGTCCTACTCCCGGTGGGAGTAGGACTCCTCCTGGCGCGCCTATGCCCTGGCCGGCTGCACCCCCCCTTGCTCCTTTATATACAGGGGCAAGGGGGGCACCCTAGAGACACAACAATTGATCTCTTGATCTCTTAGCCATGTGCGGTGCCCCCCTCCACCATAATCCACCTCGGTCATATTGTAGCGGTGCTTAGGCGAAGCCCTGCGTCGGTAGAACATCATCATCGTCACCACGCCATTGTGCTGACGAAACTCTCCCTCAACACTCGGCTGGATCGGAGTTCAAGGGATGTCATCGGGCTGAACGTGTGCTGAACACGGAGGTGCCGTACGTTCGGTACTTGATCGGTCGGATCGTGAAGACGTACCACTACATCAACCGCGTTGTGCTAACGCTTCAGCTTTCGGTCTACGAGGGTACGTAGACAACACTCTCCCCTCTCGTTGCTATGCATCACCATGATCTTGTGTGTGCGTAGGAATTTTTTTGAAATTACTACGTTCCCCAACAGTGGCATCCGAGCCTGGTTTTATGCGTAGATGTCATATGCACGAGTAGAACACAAGTGAGTTGTGGGCGATACAAGTCATATTGCTTACCATCATGTTATACTTTGGTTCAGCGGTATTGTTGGATGAAGCGGCCCAGACCGACATTACATGTACGCTTACACGAGACTGGTTCTACCGACGTGCTTTGCACACAGGTGGCTGGCGGGTGTCAGTTTATCCAACTTTAGTTGAACCGAGTGTGGCTACGCCCGGTCCTTGCGAAGGTTAAAGCAGCACCAACTTGACAAACTATCGTTGTGGTTTTGATGCGTAGGTAAGAACAGTTCTTGCTAAGCCCGTAGCAGCCACGTAAAACTTGCAACAACAAAGTAGAGGACGTCTAACTTGTTTTGCAGGGCATGTTGTGATGTGATATGGTCAAGACATGATGCTAAATTTTATTGTATGAGATTATCATGTTTTGTAACCGAAGTTATCGGCAACTGGCAGGAGCCATATTGTTGTCGCTTTATTGTATGCAATGCAATCGCCCTGTAATGCTTTACTTTATCACTAAGCGGTAGCGATAGTCGTGGAAGCATAAGATTGGCGAGACAACAACGATGCTACGATGGAGATCAAGGTGTCGCGCCGGTGACGATGGTGATCATGACGGTGCTTCGGAGATGGAGATCACAAGCACAAGATGATGATGGCCATATCATATCACTTATATTGATTGCATGTGATGTTTATCTTTTATGCATCTTATCTTGCTTTGATTGACGGTAGCATTATAAGATGATACCTCACTAAAATTATCAAAGTATAAGTGTTCTCCCTGAGTATGCACCGTTGTGAAAGTTCTTCGTGCTGAGACACCACGTGATGATCGGGTGTGATAGGCTCTATGTTCAAATACAAGGGGTGCAAAACAGTTGCACACGCGGAATACTCAGGTTAAACTTGACGAGCCTAGCATATAACAGATATGGCCTCGAAACATGAAGACCGAAAGGTCGAGCGTGAATCATATAGTAGATATGATCAACATAGTGATGTTCACCATTGAAACTACTCCATCTCACGTGATGATCGGACATGGTTTAGTTGATATGGATCACGTGATCGCTTAAAAGATTAGAGGGATGTCTGTCTAAGTGGGAGTTCTTAAGTAATATGATTAATTGAACTTTAATTTATCATGAACTTAGTCCTGGTAGTATTAACATATCTATGTTTTAGATCAATAGCTCGCGATGTTGCTCCCAGTTTATTGTGTTCCTAGAGAAAAATTATGTTGAAAAATGTTAGTAGCAATGATGTGGATTGGATCCATGATCTGAGGATTATCCTCATTGCTGCACAGAAGAATTATGTCTTTGATGCACCGCTATGTGACAGACCTATTGCAGGAGTAGAGGCAGACGTTGAAACGTATGGCTAGCTCAATATGATGACTACTTGATAGTTTAGTGTACCATGCTTAACGGCTTAGAATCGGGACTTCAAAGACGTTTTGAATGTCATGGACCATATGAGATGTTCCAGGAGTTGAATTTAATATTTCAAGCAAATACCCGAGTTGAGAGATATGAAGTCTCCAACAAGTTCTATAGCTAAAAAGATGGAGGAGAATAGCTCAAGCAGTGAGCATGTGCTCAGATTGTCTGGGTACTACAATCGCTTGAATCAAGTGGGAGTTAATCTTCCAGATAAGATAGTGATTGACAAAATTCTCTAGTCACCGTCACCAATTTAGTAGAACTTCATGATGAACTATGATATGCAAGGGATAACGGAAACGATTCCCAAGCTCTTCGTAATCCTGAAATCAACGAAGGTAGAAATCAAGAAAAATATCAAGTGTTGATGGTAGACAAGACCACTAGTTTCAAGAAAAGGGCAAAGGGAAGAAGGGGAACTTCAAGAAGAACGGCAAGCAAGTTGCTTCTCAGGTGAAGAAGCACAAGTCTGGTCCTAAGCCTGAGACTAAGTGCTTCTACTGCAAAGGGACTGGTCACTGGAAGCGGAACTGCCCCAAGTATTTGGCGGATAAGAAGGATGGCAAAGTGAACAAAGGTATATTTGATATACAGATTATTGATGTGTATTTTACTAGTGTTCATAGCAACCCCTCGGTATTTGATACTGGTTCAGTTGCTAAGAGTAGTAACTCGAAACGGGAGTTGCAGAATGAACATAGACTAGTTAAGGGTGAAGTGACGATGTGTGTTGGAAGTGGTTCCAAGATTGATATGATCATCATCGCACACTCCCTATACTTTCAGGATTAGTGTTGAACCTAAATAAGTGTTATTTAGTGTTTGCGTTGAGCATGAATATGATTTGATCATGTTTATTGCAATACGGTTATTCATTTAAGTAAGAGAATAAATTGTTGTTCTGTTTACATGAATAAAACCTTATATGGTTACATACCCAATGAAAATGGTTCATTGGATCTCGATCGTAGTGATACACATATTCATAATATTGAAACCAAAAGATGCAAAGTTAATAATGATAGTGCAACTTATCTGTGCCATTGCCGTTTAGGTCATATTGGTGTAAAGCGCATGAAGAAACTCCATGCTGATGGACTTTTGGAATCACTTGATTATGAATCACTTGATGCTTGCGAACCATGCCTCATGGGCAAGATGACTAAGACTCCGTTCTCCGGAACAATGGAGCGAGCAACTGACTTATTGGAAATAATACGTACTGATGTATGCGGTCCGATGAGTTTTAAGGCTCACGGCAAGTATCGTTATTTTCTGACCTTCACAGATGATTTGAGCAGATATGGGTATATCTACTTAATGAAACACAAGTCTGAAACATTTGAAAAGTTCAAAGAATTTCAGAGTAAAGTGGAGAATCATCGTAACAAGAAAATAAAAGTTTCTACGATATGATCGCAGAGGTGAAATATTTGAGTTAAGAGTTTGGCCTTCAGTTAAAACAATGTGAAATAGTTTCACCACTCACGCCACCTGGAACACCACAGTGTAATGATGTGTCCGAATGTCATAACCATACTTTATTGGATATGGTGCGATCTATGATGTCTCTTACCGATCTACCACTATCGTTTTGGGGTTATGCATTAGAGACAGCTGCATTCACGTTAAATAGGGCACCATCTAAATCCGTTGAGACGACACCGTATGAACTATGGTTTGGCAAGAAACCTAAGCTGTCGTTTCTTAAAGTTTGAGGTTGCAATGCTTATGTGAAAAAGTTTCAACCTGATAAGCTCAAACCTAAATCGGAGAAGTGCGTCTTCATAGGATACCCAAAAGAAAATGTTGGGTACACCTTCTATCACAGATCCGAAGGCAAGATATTCGTTGCTGAGAATGGATCCTTTCTAGAGAAGGAGTTTCTCTCGAAAGAAGTGAGTGGGAGGAAAGTAGAACTTGATGAGGTAATTGTACCTGCTCCCTTATTGGAAAGTAGTTCATCACAGAAATATGTTCCTGTGACTACTACACCAATTAGTGAGCAAGCTAATGATGATGATCATGTGACTTCAGATCAAGTTGCTACCGAACCTCATAGGTAAACCAGAGTGAGATCCGCACCAAAGTGGTACGGTAATCCTGTTCTGGAGGTCATGTTACTTGACCATGACGAGCCTACGAACTATGAGGAAGCGATGATGAGCCTAGATTCCGCAAAATGGCTTGAGGCCATGATATCTGAGATGAGATCCATGTATGAGAACAAAGTATGGACTTTGATTGACTTGCCCATTGATCGGCGAGCCATTGAGATTAAATGGATCTTCAAGAGGAAGACGGACGCTGATAGTAGTGTTACTATCTACAAAGCTAGAATTGTCGCAAAAAGGTTTTCGACAAGTTCAAGGTGTTGACTACGATGAGAGTTTCTTACTCGTATCTATGCTTAAGTCTGTCCGAATCATGTTAGCAATTGCCGCATTTTATGAAATCTGGCAAATGGAGAAATAAAAATGCATTCCTTAATGGATTTATTAAAGAAGAGTTGTATATGATGCAACCAGAAGGTTTTGTCAATCCTAAAGGTACTAACAAAATATGCAAGCTCCAGCGATCCATCTATGGACTGGTGCAAGCATCTTGGAGTTGGAATATACACTTTGATAAGTTGATCAAAGCATATAGTTTTATACAGACTTGCGGTGAAGCCTGTATTTACAAGAAAGTGAGTGGGAGCACTACAACATTTCTGATAAGTATATGTGAATGACATATTGTTGATCGAAGATAATGTAGAATTATTATGCAAAGCATAAAGGAATGTTTGAAAGGAGTTTTTCAAAGAAAGACCTCGGTGAAGCTGCTTACATATTGAGCATCAAGATCTATAGAGATAGATCAAGACGTTTGATAAGTTTTTCAATGAGTACATACCTTGACAAGATTTTGAAGTAGTTCAAAATGGAACAGTCAAAGAAGGAGTTCTTGCCTGTGTTACAAGGTGTGAAGTTGAGTAAGACTCAAAACCCGACCACGACAGAAGATAGAGAGAGAATGAAAGTCATTCCCTATGCCTCAGCCATAGGTTCTATAAAGTATGCCATGCTGTGTACTAGACCTATTGTATACCCTGCCCTGGCAAGGGAGTACAATAGTGATCTAGGAGTAGATCACTAGACATTGGTCAAAATTATCCTTAGTGGAATAAGGATATGTTTCTCGATTATGGAGGTGACAAAAGGTTCGTCGTAAAGGGTTACGTCAATGCAAGTTTTGACACTGATACAGATGACTCAAAGTCTCAATCTGGATACATATTGAAAGTGGGAGCAATTAGCTAGAGTATCTCCGTGCAGAGCATTATTGACATAGAAATTTGCAAAATACATACGGATCTGAATGTAGCAGACCCATTGACTAAACTTCCGTGACAAGCAAAACATGATCATACCTTAGTACTCTTTGGGTATTAATCACATAGAGATGTGAACTAGATTATTGACTCTAGTAAACCCTTTGGGTGTTGGTCACGTGACGATGTGAACTATGGGTGTTAATCAAATGGTGATGTGAACTATTGATGTTAAATTACATGGCGATGTGAACTAGATTATTGACTCTAGTGCAAGTAGGGGACTGAAGGAAATATGCCCTAGAGGAAATAATAAAGTTATTATTTATTTCCCTATATCATGATAAATGTTTATTATTCATGCTAGAATTGTATTAACCGGAAACATAATACATGTGTGAATACATAGACAAACAGTATGTCACTAGTATGCCTCTACTTGACTAGCTTGTTGAATCAAAGATGGTTAAGTTTCCTAGCCATAGATATGAGTTGTCATTTGATTAATGGGATCACATCGTTAGAGAATGATGTGATTGACTTGACCCATTCCGTTAGCTTAGCACTTGATCGTTTAGTTTGTTGCTATTGCTTTCTTCATGACTTATACATGTTCCTATGAATATGAGACTATGCAACTCCTGTTTACCGGAGGAACACTTTGTGTGCCACCAAACGTCACAACGTGACTGGGTGATTATAAAGGTGCCCTACAGGTGTCTCTGAAGGTACTTGTTGGGTTGGCGTATTTCGAGATTAGGATTTGTCACTCCGATTGTCGGAGAGGTATCTCTCGGCCCTCTCGGTAATGCACATCACTTAAGCCTTGCAAGCATTGCAACTAATGAGTTAGTTGCGGGATGATGTATTACGGAACGAGTAAAGAGACTTGCCGGTAATGAGATTGAACTAGGTATTGAGATACCGACGATCGAATCTCGGGCAAGTAACATACCGATGACAGAGGGAACAACGTATGTTGTTATGCGGTCTGACCAATAAAAATCTTCGTAGAATATGTAGGAGCCAATATGAGCATCCAGGTTCCGCTATTGGTTATTGACCGGAGACGTGTCTCGGTCATGTCTACATAGTTCTCGAACCCGTAAGGTCCGCACGCTTAACGCTACGATGACAGTTATATTATGAGTTTTATGTTTTGATGTACCGAAGGTTGTTTGGAGTCCCGGATGTGATCACGGACATGACGAGGAGTCTCGAAATGGTCGAGACATGAAGATTGATATATTGGAAGCCTATGTTTGGATATCGGAAGTGTTCCGGGTGAAATCGGGATTTTACCAGAGTACCGGGAGGTTACCGGAACCCCCCGGGGGGCTTAATGGGCCTACATGGGCCTTAGTGGAAAAGGAGGAAAGCTAAGGAAATGTGGGGCGTGCCCCTCAAGGCCCAAACCGAATTGGTTTAGGGCAAGGGGGGCCGGCCCCCCTCTTTCCTTCTTCCCCCCTCCCAAGTCCTAATCCAACTAGGAAAGGGGGGGGGAGTCCTACTCCCGGTGGGAGTAGGACTCCTCCTGGCGCGCCTATGCCCTGGTCAGCCACACCCCCCTTGCTCCTTTATATACAGGGGCAGGGGGGCACCCTAGAGACACAAAAATTGATCTCTTGATCTCTTAGCCATGTGTGGTGCCCTCCTCCACCATAATCCACCTCGTTCATATCGTAGCGGTGCTTAGGCGAAGCCCTGCGTCGGTAGAACATCATCATCGTCACCACGCCGTCGTGCTAACGAAACTCTCCCTCAACACTCGGCTGGATCGGAGTTCGAGGGACGTCATCTGGCTGAACGTGTGCTGAACTCGGAGGTGCCGTACGTTCGGTACTTGATCGGTCGGATCGTGAAGACGTACGACTACATCAACCGCATTGTGCTAAGGCTTCCGCTTTCGGTCTACGAGGGTACGTATACAACACTCTCCCCTCTCGTTGCTATGCATCACCATGATCTTGCGTGTGCGTAGGATTTTTTTTGAAATTCTATGTTCCCCAACAGATATCTCACGCCACAACCACTTAATAACACCCCCTTCACCCCCCCTCCTCCCTCGACACATTGCCATGTGTGATTGTCATCTATGTCAAACTAAAACTATCTGGGTATCACTCTAAATCTATAAAAATCATATATGATTATCTTGTGTTCACATGGACATGCACTACCAGTCATACCACCCTCCTCCTCCCTCCCCACTTGGACCAGGTAGTGGTTGATTCAATAATTCTAGATCTACGAAGAGTAGCGGAGGTTTTACAGGAACCCTTCATAATCCCCCCCCCTCGAGTTTCATTGGGGTGGGCCCCTTCCCCCTTCTCCCTCCCTAATCCTACTAGAAAAATGCAACCTAACTTCAATCCAAAAACCTATTTGTAACTCTACAATTACTCGGTTTGATTTTCACAACAAACATCGTACTCCCACTTGAACCATGCCGGTCTTTATTCATGCATGGATCATGTTGATGTTACTTGAAAAACGAATTGGAGAAGAGTCCAATATAATGCGCATGAATTAAGCGAGTTTTATCTGATGGACCTGCATCATTAAAAGACGTAAAACTATTATAAGACGTTTTAGACATCTTATTATATTAGTTTATTTACATATGTTAGAAAAACAAGTACGTTGATAGGAATTGTCGATAGAACAAAGTAGCCACTTCGCACTTTGTAGATGTGCAACTGAGGGCCTGTTCTGATGTCCTCCAGCTCCATGCTTCAAAAACTTCACGTATGAAATTGTCCCGAATGGTTTTAGCCCGAGAAGCTGACTTCACGAAGCCGCTCCTTCCCTATGTGCAAAAAAGAGAAGCAAGGCCGGCCCAGCTCCACCGAAACGTGAAGCGTGGAGTTCGCTCTATTTACAGTGAACTGCCACCGCCAAGGATACCGCTTCGCTGCCTCCTCTCGAAAAGAAACAGATCCTCTCGAATCGTTACATCAATCCTCGATCGAACGGCTAGACCCTCCTAATTGGGATGCATCCAGCCAGCCCAAACCTATGCCTAACAGGACACAACCCTCTCAACTGGGCTGCAGCTGCGGGAGAAGCTGCCGATGTCTAGAACGCTTCTGTAATCGCTACCTGAAGCTAGAAGCGCGGAGGAGAAGTTGAATCTGTGGAGTTTTGTGAAGCCGGAGAGGATCCGAACACACCCTTAGTGGGCATCGTGCAGCTAGTACAAACACATGCAGCAAATGCTTCGCTATCTAACGGCCGGGTGCGCCCAAACAAAAATTAAATGAAACCAGGTGCACCAAACCTGCCGCGATTCGCTAGACGGCCATCGTGTCTACGAGGGCTTCGAAACCTGACAGTCTCTCTCTCTCTCTCTCTTTGATAAAACAATGACAGTTCTCTTACGGTCCTGCCCTTACGAGCCGGACGGTGGGGTTCGCAAGGTCGCAGCTGGCCGAGCGAGGCGGATCCGGCTTGCCTGCTCCCTCCCCATACTCCCATCCGTACTCCCACTTCATCCTACGAATGTCTTTTTTTCCTTCTAATCTAATCATCTCCCCCCTAATTTTAAAGGATGGGGCCGGGCCTTATTTTGTTCCAATCAAATCATGCCACGTATGCGGGAGCATGGATGGGCACACGCGCGGGGAGCAGGCAAGTCTCGTCAGCCGAGGCGACCACGTAGTACTACGACACGGGGGCAAGAGCGTACATCGTGTCTGGCTACGCCTGGTGCACGCGGACGCAGCAAGGCCCGCATATGTGGTCGCCTCGGCTGACGATGTAGAGGAAAAATGCTCCAACCGTTGGATGTGGAAGGAAGGTGCGCGGAGCACGGATGTGAGTAGGGAGGTGGAGCAGGTAAGCCTCGTCCGTAGTAGTACTGGGGGATCTTCTACAAGCATATCGCGACCTTCACGTTGTCTTTGTTCAAACCTATGGACTGCTCCCAACATTCTCGCAAGAATATCTGAAGATTGGTGGTAAATGGCTTTCAATATTTCTGCACTTATAGAGTTTCAATCTTGCATCATCCTCCACACTGCCGACCGCATGTCTGGTTGGGGATAATTAGAGGCAGCGAATGGGAATTGAAGGGGTACAAGATTTCAAATCTATTGTTTAGTTAGGAAGCTTGGAAGTTAATAAAGGAATAGTGTCATGGGACTTGAGACTTCAATTCTCGCCGTTTTATTAACAGTGGAGAGGGTAGGAGTTGGAACGGAATTGTTTGAGTGAGTCAGTCTTAACCCTTCATCATAACTTATCTTCACTTCCCTTGTCAATTCACAAGAACCAAACAAGGAAATACACATTCTTCTCAAATTCTCACACGCAATTCCTACCATGCGTCAAACAGGGGATTGGGAATAAAACGACTCATCCCATGTTTAATCCCAATACAACTCCCTAGACTAAACTCCCTTCCCCTTTTCAAGTATTGCCAAACGCGATGTCTTTGTACTTCAACAACATCATTGATTCCACGACACTTATGCCGTCTTCTTTTCACCCCAACACACACACACACACACACACACACATCGGCACCGGAACTTCCACATCAGCAAGGTCAAGGATCGACATAAACCTGGGGGTTTTCACAAAAAAAGAGCGAAGAAGACATAAACCTATGGTAACTTAAATAATGCTGATACGTCCATTTTGCATCATGCTTTTATATCGATATTTATTGCATTATGGGCTGTTATTACACATTATGTCACAATATTTATGCCTATTCTTTCATATTTTACAAGGTTTATATAAAGGGGAAGAATGCCGGCAGCTCGGATTCTGGGCTGGAAAAGGAGCAAATATTAGAGACCTATTCTGCACAGCTCCAAAAGTCCTGAAACTTCACGGAAGTCAATTTTAGAATATATATAAAAAATACTAAGTGCAAGAAGTTCACCAAGGGGGCCACACCCTGCCCACGAGGGTGGGGGGCGCGCCCCCTACCTCGTGGGCCCTCCGGTGGCCATCTTCTGCTATATGGAGTCTTTCGATGAGGAAAAAAAATCAAAAGCCATCTTTCCGGACGAGACTCCGCCGCCACGAGGCGGAACCTTGGCAGAACCAATCTAGGGCTCCGGCGGAGCTGTTCTACCGGGGAAACTTCCCTCCGTGAGGGGGAAATCATCGCCATCATCATCACCAACGCTCCTCTCATCGGGAGAGGGCAATCTCCATCAACATCTTCACCAGCACCATCTCCTTTCAAAACCCTAGTTCATCTCTTGTATCCAATTCTTGTCTCCAAGTCCGGGATTGGTACCTGTGGGTTGCTAGTAGTGTTGATTACTCCTTGTAGTTGATGCTAGTTCGTTTATTTGGTGCAAGATCATATGTTCAGATCCTATATGCATATTAATACCCCTCTGATTATGAACATGAATATGCTTTGTGAGTATTTACGTTTGTTCCTGAGGACATGGGAGAAGTCTTGCTATTAGTAGTCATGTGAATTTGGTATTCGTTCGATATTTTGATGAGATGTATGTTGTCTCTCCTCTAGTGGTGTTACGTGAACGTCGACTACATGACACTTCACCATTATTTGGGCCTATAGGAAAGCATTGGGAAGTAATAAGTAGATGATGGGTTGTTAGAGTGACAGAAGCTTAAACCCTAGTTTATGTGTTGCTTTGTAAGGGGCTGATTTGGATCCATATGTTTCATGCTATGGTTAGGTTTACCTTAATACTTTTGTTGTAGTTGCAGATGCTTGCAATAGAGGTTAATCATAAGTGGGATGCTTGTCCAAGTAAGGACAACACCCAAGCACCGGTCCACCCACATACCAAATTATCAAAGTACCGAACGCGAATCATATGATCGTGATGAAACCTAGCTTGACGATATTCCCATGTGTCCTCAGGAGCGCTTTACATCATATAAGAGTTTGTCCAGGCTTGTCCTTTGCTAGAAAAAGGATTGGGCCACCTTTCTGCACTTTATTTACTTTTATTACTTGTTGCTCATTACCAATTATCTTATCACAAAACTATCTGTTACCTATAATTTGAGTGCTTGCAGAGAATACCTTGCTGAAAACCGCTTATCATTTCCTTCTGCTCCTCGTTGGGTTCGACACCCTTACTTATCAAAAGGACTACGATAGATCCCCTATACTTGTGGGTCATCAAGACTCTTTTCTGGCGCCGTTGCCGGGGAGTGAAACGCTTTTGGTAGGTGGAATTTGGTAAGGAAAAATTTATATAGTGTGCTGAAATTTACTGTCACTTATGACTATGGAAAGTAATCCTTTGAGGGGCTTGTTTGGGGTATCTTCACCCCGACCAGTAGAGCAAAGAGTTGCTCCTCAACCTACTGAACCTACTGAAAATGAAAATGTCTGCTTCGAAATTCCTTCGGGTATGTTAGAAAAACTGCTAGCTAATCCTTTTGCAGGAGATGGAACAAAGCATCCTGATGAGCACCTAATATATGTGGATGAAGTTTGTGGATTATTTAAGCTTGCAGGTGTGCCCGGAGATGTTATTAAGACGAAGGTCTTCCCTTTGTCTTTGAAGGGAGATGCATCGACATGGTATAGGCTATGTGATGATACGAGGTCATGGAACTACAAACGATTGAAATTGGAATTTCATCAGAAGTTTTATCCTATGCATCTTGTTCATCGTGATCACAATTATATATATAATTTCTGGCCTCGCGAAGGAGAAAGCATCGCTCAATCTTGGGGAGGCTTAAATCAATGTTATATTCATGCCCCAATCATGAGCTCTCAAGAGAAATGATTATTCAAAATTTATATGCTCGGCTTTCTGATAACAATCACACCATGCTCGATGATACGATTACGTCCATTTGGCATCATGCTTTTATATCGATATTTATTGCATTATGGGCTGTAATTACACATTATGTCACAATACTTATGCCTATTCTATTTTATTTTACAAGGTTTACATAAAGAGAGAGAATGCCGGCAGTTGGGATTCTGGGCTGGAAAAGGAGAAAATATTAGAGACCTATTCTGCACAGCTCCAAAAGTCCTGAAACTTCACAGAAGTCACTTTCAGAATATATAAAAAATACTGAGCGCAAGAAGTTCACCAGGGGGGCCACACCCTACCCACGAGGGTGGGGGGCGCACCCTACCCCCCTGGGCGCGCCCCCCTACCTCATGGGCCCCCTGGTGGCCCTCCGGTGGCCATCTTCTACTATATGGAGTCTTTCGATGAGGAAAAAAATCATAAGCCATCTTTCCGGACGAGACTCCGCCGCCACGAGGCGGAACCAATCT
This sequence comes from Triticum aestivum, assembly GCF_018294505.1. Classification (NCBI taxonomy): domain Eukaryota; kingdom Viridiplantae; phylum Streptophyta; class Magnoliopsida; order Poales; family Poaceae; genus Triticum; species Triticum aestivum. Next base: position 573,107,268 of record NC_057809.1, on the reverse strand, counting down.
AGGGCTCCGGCGGAGCTGTTCTGCCGGGGAAACTTCCCTCCGGGAGGGGGAAATCATCGCCATCATCATCACCAATGCTCCTCTCATCGGGAGAGGGCAATCTCCATCAACATCTTCACTAGCACCATCTCCTTTCAAAACCCTAGTTCATCTCTTGTATCCAATTCTTGTCTCCAAGTCCGAGATTGGTATCCGTGGGTTGCTAGTAGTGTTGATTACTCCTTGTAGTTGATGCTAGTTGGTTTATTTGGTGGAAGATCATATGTTCAGATCCTATATGCATATCAGTACCCCTCTGATTATGAACATGAATATGCTTTGTGAGTATTTACGTTTGTTCCTGAGGACATGGGAGAAGTCTTCCTATTAGTAGTCATGTGAATTTGGTATTCGTTCGATATTTTGACGAGATGTATGTTGTCTCTCCTCTAGTGGTGTTATGTGAACGTCGACTACATGACACTTCACCATTATTTGGGCCTAGAGGAAGGCATTGGGAAGTAATAAGTAGATGATGGGTTGCTAGAGTGACAGAAGCTTAAACCCTGGTTTATGCTTTGCTTCGTAAGGGGCTGGTTTGGATCCATATGTTTCATGCTATGGTTAGGTTTACCTTAATACTTTTGTTGTAGTTGCGGATGCTTGCAATAGAGGTTAATCATAAGTGGGATGCTTGTCCAAGTAAGGACAGCACCCAAGCACCGCTCCACCCACATACCAAATTATCAAAGTATCGAACGCGAATCATATGATCGTGATGAAACCTAGCTTGACGATATTCCCATGTGTCATCGGGAGCGCTTTACATCATATAAGAGTTTGTCCAGGCTTGTCCTTTGCTAGAAAAGGACTGGGCCACCTTGCTGCACTTTATTTACTTTTGTTACTTGTTGCTCGTTACCAATTATCTTATCACAAAACTATCTGTTACCTATAATTTCAGTGCTTGGAGAGAATACCTTGCTGAAAACCGCTTATCATTTCCTTCTGCTCCTCGTTGGTTTCGACACTCTTACTTATCGAAAGGACTACGATAGATCCCCTATACTTGTGGGTCATCAAGACTCTTTTCTAGCGTCGTTGCCGGGGAGTGAAGCGCCTTTGGTAGGTGGAATTTGGTAAGGAAAAATTTATATAGTGTGCTGAAATTTACTGTCACTTTTTACCATGGAAAGTAATCCTTTGAGGGGCTTGTTCGGGGTATCTTCACCCCGACCAGTAGAGCAAAGAGTTTCTCCTCAACCTATTAAACCTACTGAAAATGAAAATGTCTGCTTCGAAATTCCTTCGGTATGTTAGAAAAACTGTTAGCTAATCCTTTTGCAGGAGATGGAACAAAGCATCCTGATGAGCACCTAATATATGTGGATGAAGTTTGAGGATTATTTAAGCTTGCAAGTGTGCCCAGAGATGTTATTAAGAAGAAGGTCTTCCCTTTATCTTTGAAGGGAGATGCATCGACATGGTATAGGCTATGTGATGATACGAGGTCATGGAACTACAAACGATTGAAATTGGAATTTCATCAGAAGTTTTATCCTATGCATCTTGTTCATCGTGATCACAATTATATATATAATTTCTGGCCTCGCAAAGGAGGAAGCATCGCTCAAGCTTCGGGGAGGCTTAAATCAATGTTATATTCATGCCCCAATCATGAGCTCTCAAGAGAAATGATTATTCAAAATTTATATGCTCGGCTTTCTGATAACAATCGCACCATGCTCGATGATACGTCCATTTTGCATCATGCTTTTATATCGATATTTCTTGCATTATGGGTTGTCATTACACATTATGTCACAATACTTATGCCTATTCTCTCTTATTTTACAAGGTTTACATAAAGAGGGAGAATGCCGGCAGTTGGGATTTTGGGCTGGAAAATGAGCAAATATAAGAGACCTATTCTACACAGCTCCAAAAGTCCTGAAACTTCACGGAAGTCAATTTCAGAATATATAAAAAATACTGAGCGCAAGAAGTTCACCAGGGGGGCCACACCCTGCCCACGAGGGTGGGGGCGCACCCTACCCCCTAGATGCGCCCCTACCTCGTGGGCCCCCTGGTGGCCCCCCGGTGGCCCCCCGGTGGCCATCTTCTGCTATATGTAGTCTTTCGATGAGGAAAAAACCATAAGCCATCTTTTCGGATGAGACTCCGCCGCCACGAGGCGGAACCTTGGCGGAACCAATCTAGGGCTCCGGCGGAGCTGTTCTGTCGGGGAAACTTCCCTCCGGGAGGGGGAAATCATCGCCATCGCCATCACCAACACTCCTCTCATCGGGAGAGGGCAATCTCCATCAACATCTTCACCAGCACCATCTCCTTTCAAAACCCTAGTTCATCTCTTGTATCCAATTCTTGTCTCCAAGTCCGAGATTGGTACCTGTGGGTTGCTAGTAGTGTTGATTACTCCTTGTAGTTGATGCTAGTTGGTTTATTTGGTGGAAGATCATATGTTCAGATCCTATATGCATATCAGTACCCCTCTGATTATGAACATGAATATGCTTTGTGAGTATTTACGTTTCTTCCTGAGGACATGGGAGAAGTCTTCCTATTAGTAGTCATGTGAATTTGGTATTCGTTCGATATTTTGATGAGATGTATGTTGTCTCTCCTCTAGTGGTGTTATGTGAACGTCGACTACATGACACTTCACCATTATTTGGGCCTAGAGGAAGGCATTGGGAAGTAATAAGTAGATGACGGGTTGCTAGAGTGACAGAAGCTTAAACCCTGGTTTATGCGTTGCTTCATAAGGGGCTGGTTTGAATCCATATGTTTCATGCTATGGTTAGGTTTACGTTAATACTTTTGTTGTAGTTGCGGATGCTTGCAATAGAGGTTAATCATAAGTGGGATGCTTGTCCAAGTAAGGACAGCACCCAAGCACCGGTCCACCCACATACCAAATTATCAAAGTACCGAACGCGAATCATATGATCGTGATGAAACCTAGCTTGACGATATTCCCATGTGTCCTCGGGAGCGCTTTACATCAGATAAGAGTTTGTCCAGGCTTGTCCTTTGCTAGAAAAAGGATTGGTCCACCTTGCTGCACTTTTATTTACTTTTGTTACTTGTTGCTCGTTACCAATTACCTTATCACAAAACTATCTGTTACCTATAATTTGAGTGCTTGCAGAGAATACCTTGCTGAAAACCGCTTATCATTTCCTTCTGCTCCTCGTTGGGTTCGACACTCTTACTTATCGAAAGGACTACGATAGATCCCCTATACTTGTGGGTCATCAAGACTCTTGTCAGTGTCAAAACCGGCGAATCTCGGGTAGGGGGTCCCGAACTGTGCGTCTAAGGCGGATGGTAATAGGAGGCAGGGGACACGATGTTTTACCCAGGTTCGGGCCCTCTTGATGGAGGTAAAACCCTACGTCCTGCTTGATTAATATTGATGATATGGGTAGTACAAGAGTAGATCTACCGCGAGGTCTAGGAGGCTAAACCCTAGAAGCTAGCCTATGGTATGATTGTTGTCCATCCTACGGACTAAAACCCTCCAGTTTATATAGACACCAGAGAGGGCTAGGGTTACACAGAGTCAGTTACAATGGTAGGAGATCTACATATCCGTATCGCCAAGCTTGCCTTCCACGCCAAGGAAAGTCCCTTCTGGACACGGGACGAAGTCTTCAATCTTGTATCTTCATAGTCCAGGAGTCCATCCGAAGGTATAGTCCGGCTATCCGGACAGCCCCTAATACAGGACTCCCTCAGTAGCCCCTGAACCAGGCTTCAATAACGATGAGTCCGGCGCGTAGATTGTCTTCGACATTGCAAGGCAGGTTCCTCCTCCAAGTACTTCATAGAAGATTTTGAACACAAAGGTAGTGTCCGACTCTGCAAAATAAGTTTCCACATATGGCCATACAGAGAATAATATTTACACAAATCTAATCTGCTGACGTATTCCGTAGCGTGACATCACACCACGGCCAAGTCTTTATTCGAATCGTTTTACTGTCCCACCTCAGCGCGTTTAGCGAGGCGGTTTCCTTGGCACGTCTTGTCAAAGCAGAGATCGTGTCCCCTTATTCCGGGATTCTCATCAATACGGGCATGGGTAACCGAGCCCCCTAGTGATATCCCTTTGTGGTGTTAAACCGATCAAGAGGTGTAGCTATGGTGTGACAACAACCAAGCCCCCTAGTGATATCCCTTTGTGGTTTCAAACCGATCAAGAGGTGTAGCTATGGTTCAGATAGGAGCAAGCGCCCTAGTGATTTTCTTGATATCCGTGCGGCTGTAGAGACCGGTTTAACAAAACTCCGCTTTGTCAGTAGAAACTCTTGTAAGCACACACATGATGTAAAAAGAACAGAGACCCCGCTTTATTCGAGGCTCCGGTTTATTATATAATATATACATTGTCATAAATATGTACATATGAAGAGCCTGTGGCTCAAGTATAGTAAGGCCAAAGAAGAGCTATATTCCATGGCCGCTTGGTCTCCTCCTCCGATTTACGTGAGTCTTAGTGCTCTCGAACATCAATGAGGTAGTATGACCCGTTGTGCAGATTCTTGCTGACCACAAAGGGTCCTTCCCAAGGTGGGGATAACTTGTGCATATCAGTCTGATCCTGGATGAGCCGGAGCACCAAATCGCCCTCTTGAAAGGTTCTAGTCTTAACCCGGCGGCTGTGATAACGTCGAAGATCTTGTTGATAAATCGCCGAACATGCTGCTGCAAGATCACACTCCTCATCTAACAAGTCCAGTGAGTCCTGACGTGCTGTCTCATTATCAGCTTCAATATAAGCTGCCACACAGGGCGAGTCGTGACGTATGTCACTAGGAAGAACTGCCTCCGCTCCATAAACCATGAAGAAAGGCGTGTAACCCGTAGATCTGTTGGGTGTGGTGTTGATGCTCCATGACACAGAAGGTAACTCCTCAACCCAACAACCCGGTGTCCATTTCAAAGGAACCATAAGCCGGGGTTTAATACCTCTCAAAATTTCTTGATTTGTCCTCTCCGCTTGACCATTAGATTGGGGGTGAGCCACCGATGCTATATCAAGTCGGATGTGCTACGTTGGCAAAATTCCTCCATCTCTCCCTTTGACAGATTAGTACCATTATCAGTTATAATACTGTGTGGAAGCCAAACCGGAATATCACCTTTTTGATGAATTGAACCGTCGTGGCCGCATCACACTTACTGACTGGCTCTGCTTCTATCCATTTGGTGAATTTGTCAACTGCCACTAATAAGTGGGTCTTTTTGTCCTTGGAGCGCTTAAAGGGTCCAACCATATCAAGCCCCCAAGTCGCAAACGGCCACGTTATTGGAATCATCCTCAACTCCTGACCCGGAATATGAGCACGACATGCAAATTTTTGACAACCGTCACATCTTTTGACCAAGTCCTCCGCATCAGCGTGAGCTGTTAACCAATAAAAACCATGGCAAAAAGCTTTAGCTACCAAAGACTTTGAACCGGCGTGGTGACCACAATCCCCTTCATGGATTTCTCGCAAAATCTCACAACCCTCTTGAGGAGAGACACAACACTGAATTGCCCCTGAGACGCTGTAACGATGTAACTGTTGGGGAACGTAGTAATTTCAAAAAAATTCCTACGCACACGCAAGATCATGGTGATGCATAGCAACGAGAGGGGAGAGTGTTGTCTACGTAACCTCGTAGACCGACAGCGGAAGCGCTATGACAACGCGGTTGATGTAGTCGTACGTCTTCACAGCCCGACCGATCAAGCACCGAAACTACGGCACCTCCGAGTTCTAGCAAACGTTCAGCTCGATGACGATCCCCGGACTCCGATCCAGCAAACTGTCGGGGAAGAGTTCTGTCAGCACGACGGCATGGTGACGATCTTGATGTTCTACCGTTGCAGGGCTTCGCCTAAGCACCGCTATAATATTATCGAGGATTATGGTGGAAGGGGGCACCGCACACGGCTAAGAGATCAATGATCAATTGTTGTGTCTTTGGGGTGCCCCCTTGCCCTCGTATATAAAGGAGCAAGGGGGGAGGAGGCCGGCCCTAGGAGGGGCGCGCCAGGGGAGTAGGATTCCTACTCCTATTTGGAGTAGGTTTCCTCCTTTCCTAGTCCAACTAGGAGAAGGGGGGAAAGGGGGGAAGAGGGGAAGGAAGGGAGAGAGAGGCCGCGCCCCAAACCCCTTGTCCAATTCGGACTAGGCTTGGGAGGGGCGCGCGCCACCTCCTAGTCCTTCCCACTAAGGCCCATTAAGGCCCATTGCTTCTTCCTCGTATTCCCGTAACTCCCCGGTACCTCCGAAAATACCCGAATCACTCAGAACCTTTCCGATGTCCGAATATAGTCATCCAATATATCGATCTTTACGTCTCGACCATTTCGAGACTCCTCGTTATGTCCCCGATCTCATCCGGGACTCCGAACTCCTTCGGTACATCAAAACATATAAACTCATAATGAAACTGTCATCGAAACCTTAAGCGTGCGGACCCTACGGGTTCAAGAACAGTGTAGACATGACCGAGACACGTCTCCGGTCAATAACCAATAGCTGAACCTGGATGCTCATATTGGCTCCTACATATTCTACGAAGATCTTTATCGGTCAGACCGCATAACAACATACATTGTTCCCTTTGTCATCGGTATGTTACTTGCCTGAGATTCGATCGTCGGTATCTTAATACCTAGTTCAATCTCGTTACCGGCAAGTCTCTTTACTCGTTCCGTAATACATCATCTCATAACTAACTCATTAGTTGCAATGCTTGCAAGGCTTATGTGATGTGCATTACCGAGAGGGCCCAGAGATACCTCTCCGACAATCGGAGTGACAAATCCTAATCTCGAAATACGCCAACCCAACATGTACCTTCGGAGAAACCTGTAGAGCTCCTTTATAATCACCCATTTACGTTGAGACGTTTGGTAGCACACAAAGTGTTCCTCCGGCAAACGAGAGTTGCATAATCTCATAGTCATAGGAACATGTATAAGTCATGAAGAAAGCAATAGCAACATACTAAACGATCGGGTGCTAAGCTAATGGAATGGGTCATGTCAATCACATCATTATTCTAATGATGTGATCCCGTTAATCAAATAACAACTCTTTTGTTCATGATTAGTAAACATAACCATCTTCGATTAACGAGCTAGTCAAGTAGAAGCATACTAGTGACACTCTGTTTGTCTATGTATTCACACATGTATTATGTTTCCGGTTAATACAATTCTAGCATGAATAATAAACATTTATCATGATATAAGGAAATAAATAATAACTTTATTATTGCCTCTAGGGCATATTTTCTTCAGTCTCCCACTTGCACTAGAGTCAATAATCTAGTTCACATCGCCATGTGATTCAACACTAATAGTTCACATCACCGTGTGATTAACACCCATAGTTCACATCGTCATGTGACCTATACCCAAAGGGTTTACTAGAGTCAGTAATCTAGTTCACATCGCTTATGTGATTAACACCCAAAGAGTACTAAGGTGTGATCATGTTTTGCTTGTGAGATAATTTTAGTCAACGGATCTGTCACATACAGATCCGTAAGTATTTTGCGAATTCTATGTCTACAATGCTCTGCACAGAGCTACTCTAGCTAATTGCTCCCACTTTCAATATGTATCTAGATCGAGACTTAGAGTCATCCAGATCTGTGTCAAAACTTGCATCGAGTAACTTTTTACGACGAACCTTTTGTCACCTCCATAATTGAGAAATATTTCCTTATTCCACTAAGGATAATTTTGACCGTTGTCCAGTGATCTACTCTTAGATCACTATTGTACTCCCTTGCTTAACAGAGTGTAGGGTATACAATAGATCTGGTACACAGCATGTCATACTTTATAGAACCTATGGCTGAGGCATAGGGAATGACTTTCATTCTCTTTCTGTCTTCTGTCGTGGTCGGGCTTTGAGTCTTACTCAATTTCACACCTTGTAACACAGCCAAGAACTCTTTCTTTGACTGTTCCATTTTTTTGAACTACTTCAAAATATTGTCAAGGTATGTACTCATTGAAAAAAACTTATCAAGCGTCTTGATCTATCTCTATAGATCTTGATGCTTAATATGTAAGCAGCTTCACCAATGTCTTTCTTTAAAAAAACTCCTTTCAAACACTCCTTTATGCTTTGCAGAATAATTTTACATTATTTCTGATCAACAATATGTCATTCACATATATTTATCAGAAATGTTGTAGTGCTCCCACTCACTTTCTTGTAAATACAGGCTTCACCGCAAGTCTGTATAAAACTATATGCTTTGATCAACTTATCAAAGCGTATATTCCAACTCCGAGATGCTTGCACCAGTCCATAGATGGATCGCTGGAGCTTGCATATTTTGTTAGTACCTTTAGAATTGACAAAACCTTTCGGTTGCATCATATACAACTCTTCTTTAATAAATCCATTAAGGAAGGCAATTTTGTTTATCCATTTGCCGGATTTAATAAAATGCAGCAATTGCTAACATGATTCGGACAGACTTAAGCATAGATACGAGTGAGAAACTCTCATCGTAGTCAACACCTTGAACTTGTCGAAAACCTTTTTGCGGCAATTCTAGCTTTGTAGATAGTAACACTACTATCAGCGTCCGTCTTCCTCCTGAAGATCCATTTAATCTCAATGGTTCGCCGATCATTGGGCAAGTCAATCAAAGTCCATACTTTGTTCTCATACATGGATCTCATCTCAGATTTCATGGCCTCAAGCCATTTCACGGAATCTGGGCTCATCATCGCTTCCTCATAGTTCGTAGGCTCGTCATGGTCAAGTAACATGACCTCTAGAACTGGATTACCGTACCACTCTTGTGCGGATCTCACTCTAATTTACCTACGAGGTTTGGTAGTAACTTGATCTGAAGTTACATGATCATCATCATTAGCTCCCTCACTAATCGGTCTAATAGTCACAGGAACAGATTTCTGTGATGAACTACTTTCCAATAAGGGAGTAGGTACAGTTACCTCATCGAGTTCTACTTTCCTCCCACTCACTTCTTTTGAGAGAAACTCCTTCTCTAGAAAGGATCCATTCTTAGCAATGAATAACTTGCCTTCAGATCTGTGATAGAAGGTGTACCCAACATTTTCTTTTGGGTATCCTATGAAGATTTACTTCTCTGATTTGGGTTCGAGCTTATCACGTTGAAACTTTTTCACATAAGCATTGCAGTCCCAAACTTTAAGAAACAACAACTTAGGTTTCTCGCCAAATCACAGTTCATACGGTGTCGTCTCAACGGATTTAGATGGTGCCCTTTTTAACGTGAATGTAGCTGTCTCTAATGCATAATACCAAAACGACAGTGGTAGATCGGTAAGAGACATCATAGATCGCACTATATCTAATAAAGTACGGTTATGACGTTCGGACACACCATTACACTGTGGTGTTCCAGGTGGCGTGAGTAGTGAAACTATTTCACATTGTTTTAACTGAAGGCCAAACTCGTAACTCAAATATTTTACTTCTGCGATCATATCGTAGAAACTTTTATTTTTGTTACGATGATTCTCCACATCACTCTGAAATTCTTTGAACTTTTCAAATATTTCGGACTTGTGTTTCATCAAGTAGATATACTCATATCTGCTCAAATCATCTGTGAAGATCAGAAAATAATGATACCTGCCACGAGCCTCAATATTCATCGGACCACATACATCAGTATGTATGATTTCCAACAAATCTGTTGCTCACTCCATTGTTCCGGAGAACGGAGTCTTAGTCATCTGGCCCATGAGGCATGGTTCGCAAGCATCAACTGATTCATAATCAAGTGATTCCAAAAACCCATCAGCATGGATTTTCTTCATGCGCTTTACACCAATATGACCTAAACGGCAGTGCCACAAATAAGTTGCACTATCATTATTAACTTTGCATCTTTTGGCTTCAATATTATGAATATGTGGATGACCACGATCGAGATCCAACAAACCATTTTCATTGGGTGTATGACCATAGAAGGTTTTATTCATGTAAACAGAACAACAATTATTCTCTAACTTACATGAATAACCGTATTGCAATAAACATGATCCAATCATATTTATGCTCAACGCAAACACCAAATAACACTTATTTAGGTTCAACACTAATCCCGAAAGTATAGGGAGTGTGCGATGATGATCATATCAATCTTGGAACCACTTCCAACACACATCGTCACTTCACCCTTAACTAGTCTCTGTTCATTCTGCAACTCCCGTTTCGAGTTACTACTCTTAGCAACTGAACTAGTATCAAATACTGAGGGGTTGCTATAAACACTAGTAAAGTACACATCAATAACATGTATATCAAATATACCTATGTTCACTTGCCATCCTTCTTATCCGCTAATTACTTGGGGTAGTTCCGCTTCCAGTGACCAGTCCCTTTGCAGTAGAAGCATTTAGTCTCAGGCTTAGGATCAGACTTGGGCTTCTTCACTTGAGCAACAACTTGCTTGCTGTTTTTCTTGAAGTTCCCCTTTTTCCTTTGCCCTTTTCTTGAAACTAGTGATCTTGTCAACCATCAACACTTGATGCTCTTTCTTGATTTCTACCTTCATCGATTTCATCATCATGAAAAGCTCGGGAGTCGTTTTCGTCATCCCTTGCATACTATAGTTCATCACGAAGTTCTACTAACTTGGTGATGGTGACTAGAGAATCCTGTCAATCACTATTTTATCTGGAAGATTAACTCCCACTTGATTCAAGCGATTGTAGTACCCAGACAATCTGAGCACATGCTCACTGCTTGAGCTATTCTCCTCCATCTTTTAGCTATAGGAGTTGTTGGAAACTTCATATCTCCCAACTCGGGTATTTGCTTGAAATATTAACTTCAACTCCTGGAACATCTCATATGGTCCATGACGTTCAAAACGTCTTTGAAGTCCCGATTCTAAGCCGTTTAAGCATGGTGCACTAAACTATCAAGTAATCATCATATTGAGCTAGCCAAATGTTCATAACATCTGCATCTGCTCCTGCAATAGGTTTGTCACCTAGCGGTGCATCAAGGACATAATTCTTCTATGCGACAATGAGGATAAACCTCAGATCACAGATCCAATCTGCATCATTGCTACTAACATCTTTCAACACAATTTTCTCTAGGAACATATCAAAATAAACACAGGGGAGCTAAACGCGAGCTATTGATCTACAACATAGATATGCTAATACTACCAGGACTAAGTTCATGATAAATTAAAGTTCAATTAATCATATTACTTAAGAACTCCCACTTAGACAGACATCCCTCTAGTCATCTAAGTGATCATGTGATCCAAATCAACTAAACCATGTCCGATCATCACATGAGATGGAGTAGTTTTCAATGGTGAACATCACTATGTTGATCATATCTACTATATGATTCACGTTAGACCTTTCGGTCTCTGTGTTCCAAGGCCATATCTGTATATGCTAGGCTCGTCAAGTTTAACCTGAGTATTCCGCGTGTGCAACTGTTTTGCACCCGTTGTATTTGAACGTAGAGCCTATCACACCTGATCATCACGTGGTGTCTCAGCACGAAGAACTTTCGCAACGGTGCATACTCAGGGAGAACACTTCTTGATAATTAGTGAGAGATCATCTTAAGATGCTACCGTCAAACTAAGCAAAATAAGATGTATAAAAGATAAACATCATATGCAATCAAAATATGTGACATGATATGGCCGTCATCATCTTGCGCCTTTGATTTCCATCTCCAAAGTACTGTCATGATCTCTATCGTCACCGACATGACACCATGATCTCCATCATCTTGATCTATATCAATGTGTCGTCACGTGGTCGTCTCGCCAACAATTGCTCTTGCAACTATTGCTATCGCATAGCGATAAAGTAAAGCAATTATTGGGCGCTTGCATCTTATGCAATAGAGAGACAACCATAAGGATTTTTCCAGTTGCCGATAACTTCAACAAAACATGATCATATCATACAACAACTTATATCTCATCACGTCTTGACCATATCACATCACAACATGCCCCGCAAAAACAAGTTAGACGTCCTCTACTTTATTGTTGCAAGTTTTACATGGCTGCTATGGGCTTAGTAAGAACCGTCCTTACCTACGCATCAAAAACCACAATGATAGTTTGTCAAGTTGGTGTTGTTTTAACCTTCGCAAGGACCGGGCGTAGCCACACTCGGTTCAAGTAAAGTTGGAGAAACTGACACCCGCCAGCCACCTGTGTGCAAAGCACGTCGGTAGAACCAGTCTCGCGTAAGCGTACGCGTAATGTCGGTCCGGGCCGCTTCATCCAACAATACCGCCGAACCAAAGTATGACATGCTGGTAAGAAGTATGACTTATATCGCCCACAACTCACTTGTGTTCTACTCGTGCATAACATCAACGCATAAAACCTAGGCTCGGATGCCACTGTTGGGGAACATAGTAATTTCAAAAAAAATCCTATGCACACGCAAGATCATGGTGATGCATAGCAACGAGAGGGGAGAGTGTTGTCTACGTACCCTCGTAGACCGACAGCGGAAGCGTTATGACAACGCGGTTGATGTAGTCGTACATCTTCACAGCCCGACCGATCAAGCACCGAAACTACGGCACCTCTGAGTTCTAGCACACGTTCAGCTCGATGACGATCCCCGGACTCCGATCCAGCAAAGTGTCGGGGAAGAGTTCCGTCAGCACGACGGCGTGGTGACGATCTTGATGTTCTACCGTCGCAGGGCTTCGCCTAAGCACCGCTACAATATTATCGAGGATTATGGTGGAAGGGGGCACCGCACACGGCTAAGAGATCAATGATCAATTGTTGTGTCTTTGGGGTGCCCCCTTGCCCCCGTATATAAAGTAGCAAGGGGGGAGGAGGCCGGCCCTAGGAGGGGCGCGCCAGGGGAGTAGGATTCCTACTCCTATTTGGAGTAGGTTTCCTCCTTTCCTAGTCCAACTAGGAGAAGGGGGGAAAGGGGGGAAGAGGGGAAGGAAGGGAGAGAGGGGCCGCGCCCCAAACCCTGGGAGGGGCGCGCGCCACCTCCTGGTCCTTCCCACTAAGGCCCATTAAGGCCCATTGCTTCTTCCTCGTATTCCCGTAACTCCCCGGTACCTCCGAAAATACCCGAATCACTCGGAACCTTTCCGATGTCCAAATATAGTCGTCCAATATATCGATCTTTACGTCTCGACCATTTCGAGACTCCTCGTCATGTCCCTGATCTCATCCAGGACTCCGAACTCCTTCGGTACATCAAAACATATAAACTCATAATGAAACTGTCATTGAAACCTTAAGCGTGCGGACCCTACGGGTTCGAGAACAATGTAGACATGACCGAGACACGTCTCCGGTCAATAACCAATAGCTGAACCTGGATGCTCATATTGGCTCCTACATATTCTATGAAGATCTTTATCGTTCAGACCGCATAACAACATATGTTGTTCCCTTTGTCATCGGTATGTTACTTGCCTGAGATTCGATCGTCGGTATCTTAATACCTAGTTCAATCTCGTTACCGGCAAGTCTCTTTACTCGTTCCGTAATACATCATCTCACAACTAACTCATTAGTTGCAATGCTTGCAAGGCTTATGTGATGTGCATTACCGAGAGGGCCCAGAGATACCTCTCCGACAATCGGAGTGACAAATCCTAATCTTGAAATACGCCAACCCAACATGTACCTTCGGAGACACCTGTAGAGCTCCTTTATAATCACCCATTTACGTTGTGACGTTTGGTAGCACACAAAGTGTTCCTCCGGCAAACGTGAGTTGCATAATCTCATAGTCATAGGAACATGTATAAGTCATGAAGAAAGCAATAGCAACATACTAAACGATCGGGTGCTAAGCTAATGGAATGGGTCATGTCAATCACATCATTCTTCTAATAATGTGATCCCGTTAATCAAATAACAACTCTTTTGTTCATGGTTAGGAAACATAACCATCTTCGATTAACGAGCTAGTCAAGTAGAGGCATACTAGTGACACTCTGTTTGTCTATGTATTCACACATGTATTATGTTTCCGGTAATACAATTCTAGCATGAATAATAAACATTTATCATGATATAAGGAAATAAATAATAACTTTATTATTGCCTCTAGGGCATATTTCCTTTAGTAACTCTTCGTTGAGTATGGTCATTGACTTGGAACGCCGGATTATATGTCGGGCCGATGTTTCATCCTCCGATAACTCGCCCCGGTTCATGTAAGCCAGGTATGGGATTGTCCAATCCGGTATGACATGCAAAGCTGCCACCAATTGAGCCTCCGGGTCAGGAATAGCCAACTCCTCCTCTGTTGGTACCTTGACCGACGGATTATGCAGCACATCAAGAAAAACATTTGGTGGGACCGGTTTACACTGAGAACCAAGGCGGCTTAAAGCGTCTGCCACTTCGTTCTTTCGCCGGTCTATATGGTCCACCTGATAACCCTTGAAGTGACCAGCTACTGCATCCACCTCTCGTCGATATGCAGCCATGAGTGGGTCTTTAGAATCCCAAGTGCCAGATACCTATTGAGCCACCAGATCTGAATCTCCAAAGCACTTAACCCGGCTTAAGTTCATCTCCTTAGCCTTCCGAAGACCGTGGAGTAAGGCCTCATACTCAGCTGCATTGTTAGTATGACTCCAGCCCCCGAGCCCTCCAACTGTCTGGATCCATCAAAGTGAATAGTCCAATATGTATTATCTGGCTTTTCCTCTGGTTCCTGCAATTCTTTCCAATCATTGATGAAGTCCACGAGTGCTTGGGATTTGATCGCTGTGCGAGGTATGTATTTGAGCCCGTGAGGTCCAAGCTCAATAGCCCACTTGGCAATCCGGCCAGTTGCTTCTCTGTTTTGAATGATATCTCCCAGAGGGGCTGAACTGACCACTGTGATAGGATGGCCCTGAAAATAATGTTTAAGCTTCCGGCTTGCCATAAACACTCCATACACCAGCTTCTGCCAATGTGGATACCTCTGCTTTGATTCAATGAGCACCTCACTGATATAATAAACCGGCCGTTGAACCGGATACTCCTTTCCAGCTTCCTTGCGCTCCACCACAATAGCCACGCTAACAGCTCGGGCATTAGCAGCCACATATAGCAATAACGGCTCTTTATCGATCGGGGCTGCAAGCACAAGCGGTTCAGCTAACTGCCTCTTCAGATCCTCAAACACTTTATCAACCGCCTCGCTCCAGACAAAATCATCTGTTTTCATCAGCATCTGATATAAAGGGATAGCCTTCTCCCCAAGATGACTGATAAATCGGCTCAAAGCCGCAATCTGGCCGGCCAAACGTTGAACGTCATTGATACACGCTGGTTTAGCCAAAGATGTAATTGCTGAGATTTTTTCCGGATTAGCCTCAATGCCTCTGTTTGATACCAGAAAACCCAAGAGTTTGCCTGCCGGGACACCAAAGACACACTTTTCTGGATTGAGCATCATCTTGTAAACCCAGAGGTTGTCAAAGGTTTCTCTCAAATCATCTATCAATGTTTCCTCCTTCCTGGATTTTATCACAATATCATCCACATATGCATGAACATTACGCCCAATTTGCTTATGAAGACAATTCTGAACACAACGTTGATAAGTCGCCTGGGCACTCTTAAGCCCAAAGGGCATGGAGACATAGTAGAAGGCTCCAAAGGGAGTTATGAAAGCTGTCTTCTCCTGGTCCTTAACTGCCATTTTGATCTGATGATAACTATAATAAGCATCCAGAAAACACAGACGGTCACAACCCGCTGTAGCATCAATGATCTGATCAATACGAGGGAGGGCAAAGGGGTCTGCAGGGCAAGCCTTGTTCAAGTCTGTGTAATCTACACACATACGCCAAGTGCCGTTTTTCTTAAAAACCAACACCGGATTAGCCAACCACTCCGGGTGAAAGACCTCCATGATAAACCCTGCGGCCAACAACCGAGCTACCTCTTCACCAATAGCCTTGCGCCTTTCTTCATTGAAGTGGCGGAGAAACTGCCGGACCAGTTTAAACTTAGGATCAATGTTAAGTGTGTGCTCAACGAGTTCCCTCGGTACACCTAGCATGTCAGAAGGTTTCCATGCAAAGATGTCCCGGTTCTCATGGATGAACTTAATGAGCGCGCTTTCCTATTTGGGATCCAGGTTAGCGCTGATGCTGAACTGCTTGGATGAATCGCCAGGAACAAAATCAAACATCTTAGTATCTGTGGCCGATTTAAATTTCAACGCCGGATCGAGTTCCGTAGTTGGCTTTTTCAAAGAGGTCATATCTGCCGGATCAACTTGGTCTTTATAAAACTTCAGCTCCTCCGTGGCACAAACCGACTCAGCATAAGCCGCATCACCTTCCTCACATTCCAAAGTGATCTTCCTACTCCCGTGTACTGTGATGGTCCCCTTATGACCTGGCATTTTAAGCTGTAGATAAACATAACATGGCCTCACCATGAACTTAGCATAAGCCGGTCGCCCAAACAAAGCGTGATACAGACCTTTGATTTTCACCACCTCAAAAGTCAATGTTTCTGATCTTGAATCATGGTCATCTCCAAAAGCCACCTCTAAGGCTATCATGCCCACTGGATATGCAGACTTGCCAGGCACCACACCATGGAAACGGTATTTGACGGTTTAAGATTCTTATCTGTCAACCCCATACGACGGAAGGTATCATAATATAGAATGTTGATACTACTTCCCCCATCCATGAGTACCTTATGAACTTATATCCCCCAACTTGAGGGGCCACCACTAAAGCCAGATGACCCGGATTGTCAACCCGGGGGGGGGGGGTGATCCTCTCTACTCCACAAAATGGGTTGCTCAGACCAGCGCAAATACTGAGGTACTGCCAGTTCAATAGAGTTTACTGCCCTCTTGTGAAGCTTTTGATCATGCTTACACAAGCTAGTGGTGAAGACATGATACTACCCACTATTTAACTGCGTAGGATTGCTCTGATAACCCGACTGCTGCTGCTGCTGGTTCCCCTGATGGTGGTAACCTCCCTGGTTGCCCTGGTTCCCTTGATTGCTGTGTCCGGTTTGATTGCCCTAAAATCCTGAACCGGAGCTGCCATCTCCGTAACCCGGCCTGTGGAAACCACCTCCTGAATCGCCGGGCGGGCCATTATCTTACTGAAACATATTGGAGTTCTTGAAATCTCGCATGATATAACAATCCTTCCAAAGATGCGATGCTGGCTTCTCCTTTGATCCATGCTTTGGACATGGTTGATTTAACAGGCGCTCCAAATTGGGGCCTGAACCTCCGCCCCTCTGGGGCTGCTTGCCCTTACGGTGCTGACCATTCTCCTGAGCATTGGTGTTGGCCACAAAGTCCAAACTGTTGTCGGCCTTGCGCTTACCATTGCTCCCATGGCCTGTCAGATTATGCTACTGACCTTGGTGTTGCCGTTCTTTTTCCCTTTCCCCGGTTTGTCCTCCTCTGAGTCAGGGTCTTTGGTATTATTTGAATCGGCGTATTTAACCAAAGCGGCCATAAGCGTTGACATATCATTGCAGTGACATTTGAGCCTTCCTAACTTCTGTTTCAGCGGCAGAAAACGGCAATTGCCCTCCAACGTTAGCACTGCGGTATCTGCATTGATACGATCTGATGAATGCAAAATAGCTGAGACCCGCTTTACCCAATGGGTTGTGGACTCCCCATCCTCTTGGACACAAGCGGCCAGATCCACAATTGACATGGGCTGCTTACAAGTATCTTTGAAGTTCTGGATAAACCGGTGCTTCAATTCGGCCCATGATCCGACAGAGTTAGTTGGTAAGCTCTTCAACCAAGTAAGAGTTGTTCCTTCCAACATCATGGTGAAGTATTTAGCACATACTGCTTCATCCACATCTAACATCTCCATTGCCATCTCATAGCTTTCAACCCATGACTCTGGTTGCAGATCGGCGGTTGTCGGTATCAAAACCAGCGGATCTCGGGTAGGGGGTCCTGAACTGTGCGTCTAGGAGGATGGTAACAGGAGGCAGGTGTCTGTGTCAAAACCGGCGGATCTCGGGTAGGGGGTCCCGAACTGTGCGTCTAGGTCGGATGGTAACAGGAGACAGGGGACACTTTGTTTTACCCAGGTTCGGGTCCTCTCGATAGAGGTAAAACCCTACTCCTGCTTGATTAATATTGAAGATATGGGTAGTACAAGAGTAGATCTACCACGAGATCAAGGAGGCTAAACCCTAGAAGCTAGCCTATGGTATGATTGTGTATGGAGTTGATCCCCCATGGACTACAACCCTCCGGTTTATATAGACACCGGATAGGGTTAGGGTTACACAGAGTCGGTTACACTGTTAGGAGATCTTGAATATCGCATCGCCAAGCTTGCCTTCCACGCCAAGGAAAGTCCCATTCGGACACGGGACGAAGTCTTCAATCTTATATCTTCATAGTCCACGAGTCTGGCTGAAGGTATAGTCCGGCTACCCGAACACCCCCTAATCCAGGACTCCCTCAGTAGCCCCCGAACCAAGCTTCAATGACGACGAGTCCGGCGTGCAAATTGTTCGGCATTGCAAGGTGGGTTCTTCTCCAAATCTTGTGTACCTGTAGGAATAATGTCCTATTCTTGTAATGTGGCGCTCCTCGGCTTCCATGCCCAATAATGGCCGTCTTCTACGTGTAAAGCAGATGCGAAAAGCCGGGGCGTTTTTACATTTACACCCCTGGCCGCATAAACGAGCCGCCTGTTTAACGGGATGGGGATTTAGATCCAAACCACATCTCCTCCTTTCCGCGAGTGATCATCAGAGCGCCTCTAGCAAAGGTCTATTCCAACATGACCAGCCATCGTAGCTCCTCCCCTCGCACCTCCGGTCCCAAACCCGGGGACTGGGAGAGTTGTACCATCCCGCATAGCTAGTTAGTGTCACTTCAAGCCCAGGGATTCCTACCCCAGGCATGCATGGTCCCGGTCCAAGCCGGTCTTGCCACCTATAATGGCGGAAAACAAGCGGAGAGCACCCCCAATCCTTCTAGGGGAGAGCGGGTGTGCCTCGTCCCCTATCTATTAAGGGGACTGGGATTTCCAATTCACCCATTTCTCCGCGGGCTTCTGGAGTTTTACGGCCTCCAACTGCACAATCTCACGCCCGCCTCCGTGTTGCATATTGCGGGTTTCATCGCCCTTTGCGAGCTATTTTTAGGCGTTGAGGATCATTTCACACTGTGGAAGAGGTTATTCTGCCTGGTGCCCCGTTCTCAAAAGGGGTCCATATACCAAGTGGGCGGAGCCGAAGTATGGCGTATCGCCGGGACCGGATACCTATCCGGAACCCCAAAGGAAGCGTCCGAGGACTGGCCTTCAGAATGGTTTTATATAGATGACGTCCCGCTACCGGACCCTATCCGGGTCGGTCTCCCTGAATTCAACAGTGCTCCATTGAAGAAGCACTTGAGCTAGCGTGCGCGGAGCTCTCAAAGAGAAAACAACAGAGACGTCCTTTACCTGATGGGCCGGATAAGACTGTTGGCTCATTCCGGACTAACCATGATCGGAGTCATGGCCGCATGCATTATGCGGGGGGTGCAACCGCTTCAATACAGAGGCCACCCAATGTGGGAATTCAACGGGGAGGATGACGCCACCCGTTACAGTCGTAAAGGACCGGACTCAGCTGCCGCTCTGGAAAAGATCTTATCCTCTTTGTACAAGGGAGAAAAGGAGGAATTCCTCCGAGTCAACCCGCAGGCCGGATTCAGCATGTACGATCCTCCAAGTTGGGTAAGTGAACAATTGCGCTTGCCCGTTTGTTTTATACTCCCGTGGTTAGATAGGTAGTCTAACGATTTTAATGCAGGAACTACGACATGAGGTAAAGAATATAAGCAGCCGCCCTCCACAGCCCGAGGACCCAGAACGGTCCCTTGATCCGGACTCCGAAGAGGATCCGGACATATCGGTGGAGCTTATCGATGGGGTGTTCTATCAGCTAAGCAAGGACAATACCTTGGTAGCCATCACAGCTGATTACCCAGGGTTAATCCCGGCCTCCCAGGTGACGGAAACCGGAGTCTCATTCATTTGAGAGGGATTACACTCTCATGTATTTCGGTGTTTCTAATGACAACCGCGTTTTGCAGGGGAGATTTCCACGGCAGGAGGCCGAACCTGCGGCGGCTAGCCAATGAGGGGCCGCAGAGCCCCGTAGGGGAAAGAGGAATGAAGTCCGGACTGAAATGCCGGCGCAAAGGTATAGTGCACCCTCTGCTTCCCTGGAGTTATTCTGTCAGGGTCATATTAACGTTCGTGCTATCTTCAGGATGAAGAGACCCCGCCGGACTACATCCGGAGAGGTCGCCAATCGCGCCTCCACCAGCTAGGCTCCAACGTTTGGCCAGGAAGCGGAGGCGAGTACAAGGCGCGCACCAGACGCTCCTCCGACAGAGGATGCGGACAGGCCGTCCGCCACAAATTCAGAAGTGGAGAGTGCCATGAACCACAGGCATCGCCAGACAACTCTACGCGATGGTTGTTTCTCCCAAGAGGCTTTAGATGCCTTTAATTCAGGAGATGCGTACCTCCGTGCCGCTCAAAATGGTTTAGCCAGAGCTACGGAGCAGTATGTGAAAGACATACGGGTAAGAAAATTTTGGTTAAATATATACATATGCCAGTAGCCCCCGAGACTTGAAACAGTTAGAGCAACTGATTTAAGGATCATTGAATATGCAGGTTCTTACAGAGAAGAATACTGTACTGTCCCAGGAGCTGGAGAAGTGCAAGGCCCAACTAGAGGCCGCACTAGCCGCAACAGGGGAGCCCCGAGAGACCCCCTCAGGTAAAATACACTTTGAAAGATTAGTATTGTGCGGTGTGGGTGCAAATCTGACAAGTTAAATTGCAGATGGCGCCGGACTCGATCCGAACAAGCAACAACTCGTACGCCAGCTAAAGGCCGGTGAGAGTATGTTGACAAGGGTGAGGCGAGAGAAGAATGATCTTCAGGATGCCAACACCAAGCTGGATGTCGAACTTAAAGATGTTCGTGGCCAGCTGTCGGACTCCATGAAGGAGAATCAGCGGCTTCGACGCGGCATTTTTAGTAAGTGCTTGAACGAACTTTGAAAAAAGAGTTCGGCGAGGAAGTCGATTAACAGAGTAATGTCTGTAGGTATGCTCACAGGTCGTCCTGCAGAGGAGATGCCCGGTTCTACGGGTGACCTTCTTCCCGAACTCATGCAACTACATGAGCGAATTCAGCAAGTGATGCGAGGTGTTGCCCAAGCCTTATGGCCTGCCCACTCCGTGCCCGAGAGCCTTGGAGAGCTTGCGAAGAAGCTGAAGGGAGCTCGGCGGCGCTTCCGATTGTGGAAGATATCGGCCTGCCGACAAGGCGCTCGGGAAGCTTGGGCCATGGTGAAGACCCGTTTTACGAAGTCTGACCCGAACCACATGGCCGAGGTCGGACCCATGGGGCCTGGCGGGAAGGAGATCCCTGTGAGTTTAGTATACGGCCAAGTAGAGTTGGCCGCAAAGTATTCCCAGCAGGACTGTAAATTAGACAGCCTGTTAGATGGTATAGAAGAGGAATACAATCAGTCATAATGACTATGTAATTTTGAATTGACATGTGTAATGCCTTCAAGCCGGATTGTAGATCGTTTGTCGTTGCCGACCTTTTCGCTTCAACCTCGAGACCTGACGGTCTAGAGTGTGTCCAAATACCATAGCGGTTATATAAGAACCGTGGTATGCGTGGAGACCAGGCGTAGGGGTCATTAGTGCTTTATCAGACAAGTGCCCAACTAGTTATGTTATATTACATGGTTAGTAAGAAACATCTTCCAGAGAGAATAGTTCCGTTAGGGGTTCCTTTCGCTTGGAGGCATGCCCTAAAGTGCATGTCCGGACTGCGTAAAAAGACACAGAAAAAGCATCTGGGGGCGCATAAAATGGGTAAAAAGATCATCTTTTATCTCACCGACTGAATATTCCCTTAAGAACGCTAGCTTTCGGCTTCACCCAGTCTGAGGTACACATCCGGCTGATCCGGCAGTAACAATCGCAGAGGTGCTCCCTTTACCACCTAGCCGAACAATCGGGAATGTAGGGGTAAGCACAGGAGCCAGGCAACCCAGCTTGGCCAAAACTTAAGTCATATCGATGCATATAATGGTGAAGAAAAAGGTACATGCGGAAGTTTGACGCATGTGTTGGGCATGAAGCCCATATAAATAAGCTTCTGTTAAAGAAGCCCCCAGGTTTAATGAGCGCGAGTGGCGCATCGCTTAGATGAGCCTTTAAGGGCGATAAAAGAAAAGAGGGGAAGGAGAAAAATGTAAGACAGAAAAAATGCAAAAAATGGACAGAGGAAGGAGACGAACACAGAGTCCGGCGCTAGGCGTAGAATTTTCGGAGACGGGTGGCGTTCCATGGGTTCGGCTCGAGTCGGTTATCTGACGCATCTCGTAGGCGGTACGCCCCGCCAGTCAGGACTTGGTCGATTATGAATGGACCTTCCCACTTGGGCTTGAGTTTGTCCTTTTTCTTGTCCGGCAAGCGTAGAACTAGTTCGCCGACATTATAATTTTTGGCCCGTACTTCTCTGCTTTGATATCTTCGAGCCTACTGTTGATAGAATGCGGAACGGGCTTTTGCCATGTCGGGCTCCTCCTCCAAAGCGTCCAATCTGTCCTGCTGATCGAGCTCGACTTCTCTTTCTTCGTACATGCGCACTCAAGGTGAGTCATGAATTATGTCGCAGGGTAGAACTGCCTCTGCACCGTACACCATGAAGAATGGTGTGTATCCGGTGGTGCGATTCGGCGTGGTCCGCAACCCCTAGAGTACGGAGTCGAGCTCCTCTACCTAGTGCGTATTAGATTCCTTAAGGGATCGCACTAGTCTGGGTTTAATGCCGCTCATGATAAGACCATTTGCACGTTTGACCTGGCCGTTGGTTTGAGGGTGATAGATGGAAGCATAATCGAGCTTGATGCCCATGTTTTTGCACCAGAGTTTTACCTCGTCGGCGGTAAAGTTTGTACCATTATCGGTTATGATGCTGTGGGGGACGCCATAACGGTGTACAACATCGGATATGAAGTCTATCACAGGTCCGGATTCGGCCGTTTTAACAGGCTTGGCTTCTATCCATTTGGTGAATTTATCCACCATGACCAGTAAGTATTTCTTTCTATCGGTCCCGCCTTTAAGGGGTCCGACCATGTCAAGCCCCAGACCGCAAAAGGCCAGGTGATTGGTATAGTTTGGAGTGCGGTGGGTGGCATATGGCTTTGGTTGGCAAAAAGTTGGCAACCAGCGCATCATTGGACTAAGTCCTGAGCGTTTGCCCGGGCCGTCGGCCAATAAAAGCCTGTACGGAAAGCCTTGCTAACAAGGGACCGAGCAGCGGCGTGGTGACCACCGAGTCCGGCGTGAATTTCAGCCAAAAGGTTCCGCCCTTCCTCTTCGGGGATGCACCTTTGAAGGACTCCGGTAGTGCTTTTCTTATAAAGCTCTCCCTCATGGACTCTGTAGGCTTTAGATCGCCGCACTATGCAGCGGGCCTCGTTTTGGTCCTCCGGGAGTTCTTGCCTGATAAGGTAGGCTAGGAATGGTTCTGTCCATGGGGCGATGACCGCCATTATTATGTGGGCTGAAGATGTAATTTCATTGGCAGAGCCTCCAATTGTGTCAGTTTTTTCAGCGTCGAATGGTGCGGCTGGGTCCGGGCTGTTATTTGCGGGTTCTCCCTCCCATGCTACAGATGGCTTGAACAATCTTTCCAAAAAGATGTTGGGGGGGGACTGCATCGCGTTTTGCTCTGATGCGTGCCAGGACGTCGGCCGCTTGATTGTTTTCTCGGGCTATATGGTGAAACTCCAGCCCTTCGAACCGAGCTAACATTTTTAGGACGACATTGCGGTAAGCTGCCATTTTTGGGTCTTTGGCGTCGAAGTCGCCATTTATTTGGGATATCGCGAGGTTCGAATCCCCGCGTACCTCTAGGCATTGAATGCCCATGGATACTGCCATCCGGAGACCATGTAGAAGGGCCTCGTATTCGGCTGCGTTGTTGGAGTCCGTGTACATAATTTGGAGTACATATTGGACTGTGTCTCCTGTGGGGGATGTCAAAACGACGCCAGCCCCCAGTCCGGCCAACATTTTGGAGCCGTCGAAATGCATGATCCAGTTTGAGTATGTGCCGTACTCTTTAGGGAGTTCGGCCTCTGTCCATTCTGCGACGAAGTCGGCCAAAACTTGCGATTTTATAGCTCGCCGTGGCTTATAGGTTATATCGAACGGGAGGAGCTCGATGGCCCATTTTGCGATCCGGCCTGTTGCATCGCGGTTGTTGATAATATCGTTAAGTGGTACCTCCGAGGCTACTGTTATGGAACACTCTTGAAAGTAGTGTCATAGCTTTCTGGATGCCATGAATACCGCGTATGCAATTTTTTGATAATGCGGGTACCGTGGTTTGCATGGAGTGAGGACAGTGGACACGTAGTAGACCAGCCTTTGAAGGGGGAATTTGTGTTCGTCCGTTTCCCGCTCGACAACGAGCACTGCGCTGACAACTTGATGTGTTGCTGCAATGTACAACAGCATTGGTTCGCCGGTGTTCGGCGCGGCCAGGACTGGGTTTGTTGCCAATATGGCTTTTATTTCATCGAGTCCGGCTGTGGCGGCATCCGTCCACTCGAAGTGTTCGGTGCGCCGGAGTAGGCGATAAAGGGGCAGTGCCTTTTCTCCCAAGCGGGAGATGAAGCGGCTTAGAGCCGCCACACATCCGGTTAATTTTTGTATTTGTTTGAGGTCCTTTGGGATATCCAATTGTGACAATGCTCGGATCTTGGCTGGATTTGCTTCAATTCCTCTACCGGATACAATGAAGCCCAAGAGCTTTCCGGCTGGAACACCGAAGACGCATTTTTCCGGGTTGGGCTTGATGTCGTATTTTCGGAGGTTATCGAATGTGAGCCTCAAGTCGTCTACTAGAGATTTGACATGTCTTGATTTGATGACCACGTCATCCACATATGCCTCCTCTGTTTTGCCGATCTGATTTGCCAGACGTGTCTGGATCATGCGCTGATATGTTGCGCCAGCGTTTTTAGCCCGAAGGGCATTGTGTTGAAGCAGAATGGGCCGTATGGTGTGATGAATGCTGTTGCAGCTTGGTCTGATTCTTCCATCTTGATTTGATGGTAACCGGAGTATGCGTCGAGGAAACACAACGAATCGTGTCCTGCAGTGGCATCGATAATTTGATCGATACGGGGGAGGGGGAAGGGATCCTTTGGGCAAGCCTTGTTAAGGTCTTTAAAGTTGACACACAGGCGCCAAGATTTGTCTTTCTTTGGTACCATCACCAGGTTTGCTAGCCAGTCCGGATGTTTTATGTCTCTAATGAATCCGGCCTCCAATAGCTTGGCTAGCTCTTCTCCCATGGCCTGTCTCTTAGGTTCGGAAAAACGCCGAAGGGCTTGTTTGACAGGTTTGAATCCTTTTAGGATATTTAAGCTGTGTTCGGCCAACCTGCGTGGGATCCCTGGCATGTCTGAAGGGTGCCAGGCGAAAATGTCCCAATTCTCTCGTAGGAACTCTCGCAGTGCGGCGTCTACGTCGGGGTTCAGTCGTGCCCCGATGGAAGCTGTTTTATTGGGGTCCGTTGGATGGACCTGGAATTTGACTATTTCATCGGCTGGCTTGAAGGATGTGGACTTGGATCTTTTGTCGAGTATCACATCATCCCTGTTAACCGTGGAGTGCAGCGTAGTCAGTTCCTCGGCCGCTAAGGCTTTGGATAGTGTCTCAAGGGCTAATGCGGCCGTCTTGTTTTTGGCGCGGAGTGCTATGTCCGGATCACTAGCTAGAGTGATGATTCCATTCGGCCCGGGCATCTTAAGCTTCATGTACCCGTAATGGGGTATCGCTTGGAAGATTGTGAATGCTTCCCGCCCTAGTAAGGCGTGATGTCCATTTTTAAATGGGGCCACCTGAAACGTGACTTCTTCGGACTTGTAATTATCTGGCGTGCCGAACACCACAGCTAGTGTGATTTTTCCTGTGCAGCGTGCTTCCCGACTGGGGATTATTCCTCTAAAGGTTGTGCTGCTTCGCTCGACGCGGTTCCAGTCTATTTCCATTTTTTGAAGGGTTTCCTCATAAATGAGGTTCAGTCCGCTGCCTCCATCCATGAGCACCTTGGTGAGGCGAAAGCCGTCCACTATGGGACTGAGGATAAATGCGGCTGGTGCTCGGGCTGTTCGGAATCTAGGTTCATCACTTGCATTGAAGGTGATAGCAGTGTCGCTCCATGGATTTATTGTTGCAATTTGATAGATTTCGGCGAGGCTGCGGAGTGTTCTTTTTTGCATATTGTTTGATGCGAAAGTCTCGAAGACTGTGAGAACGGTACTGGTGTCCTTGGGCTGGCTTTCTGCGGCCTCCCGATTTAAGAGGTCCTCGGCAATTTTGGCTACCTGCCGGAGTATCCAACACGCTCTAAGGCTATGAGTTGGTGTGGCGTCCTCTGTACTGTGAATTCTACAGGGTCCATCAAGCCACCTTTCCAGTACGGTCCCATGCCCTGTAGAGGGTTTTGGCTTTTTGCTATTTACTCCGGGTGTCTTATAATGATGCACCCTCTTAGTTCGGATGGGATTATTATCAAGGCTGGATTATCCCAAAATTTTATTTCGGTTTTCCAGGCACTTTCCATCGCATAGTACTTTTGTACTATGAACGCCAAATCAGCGAAGCGTGTAATATCACGGCGACTTATGGCGTTAAGGATTCCCTCGTCCGTGCAATTACTGCAGAAGATTGATATTGTGTCTTCCTCGCGACAGTCCTTTATCCTGTTCATAACCAGGAGGAATTTGGCCCAATAATGATGTACTGTTTCGTCGGGCCTCTGCCTGACTTGGGAGAGATCTCTTATATTCGGGTGGGTGGGTGTTGTTGAATCTGAGACTTCACCTGATCCAAGATTCAGAGGCCGAAGAGTTTCCGAACTCTGAAGTTCGTATTCTTGGATGTTATCTAGCGAGTCCAGCCCGTTGCCTGATCCTAAGCTCAGGTCTTGAGTTACATCCTCCTCTCCGCAGGTATCCGGCTTGGAGGGGTCGGGAATTCGGACGTAGCTGGTCCTTAAAATAGATGAAGGGTCGCCGCACTGCGCCTCTACCATGGCAACATGGTGGGTGACTTGGGGAGAGTTAATTTCTCTTAGATCGGGTTTAAGCCCAACCTGGTCATAATCCGTAGCGACCCCCAGGGCGGCGATGCGATCCAAGAGCCTGTTTACGGAAGAGAGCTCCATTGGATCTAGCTGCTCGACGAGTTCCGAGCTGACGTGTAGGTTGCTTTTGACGACCCGAGAGGTCACCGTCGGTGCAACAGCCGAACAGGCGGTCATGAGGAAACCACCTAGCCGGAGGGTTTGGCGGACAGCCAAGGCTCCCTTAGCAACGACGCCGTCTTTGAAGACGGGAGAAGGCATCCTTCCTGATTGTGACGGCACAAAGGAACTCTCAATGAAAGCACCAATGTCTGTGTCAAAACCGGCGGATCTCGGGTAGGGGGTCCCAAACTGTGCGTCTAGGTCGGATGGTAACAGGAGACAGGGGACACTTTGTTTTACCCAGGTTCGGGTCCTCTCGATGGAGGTAAAACCCTACTCCTGCTTGATTAATATTGAAGATATGGGTAGTACAAGAGTAGATCTACCACGAGATCAAGGAGGCTAAACCCTAGAAGCTAGCCTATGGTATGATTGTGTATGGAGTTGATCCCCCACGGACTACAACCCTCCGGTTTATATAGACACCGGATAGGGTTAGGGTTACATAGAGTCAGTTACAATGGTATGAGATCTTGAATATCGCATCGCCAAGCTTGCCTTCCACGCCAAGGAAAGTCCCATCCGGACACGGGACGAAGTCTCCAATCTTATATCTTCATAGTCCAGGAGTCCGGCTGAAGGTATAGTCCGGCTACCCGAACACCCCATAATCCAGGACTCCCTTAGCAGGGGACACAATGTTTTACCCAGGTTCGGGCCCTCTTGATGGAGGTAAAACCATACGTCCTGCTTGATTAATATTGATGATATTGGTAGTACAAGAGTAGATCTACCATGAGATCAGAGAGGCTAAACCCTAGAAGCTAGCCTATGGTATGATTGTATGTTCCTACGGACTAAAACCCTCCGGTTTATATAGACACCAGAGAGGGCTAGGGTTACACAGAGTCGGTTACAATGGTAGGAGATCTACATATCCATATCGCCAAGCTTGCCTTCCACGCCAAGGAAAGTCCCTTCCGGACACGGGACGAAGTCTTCAATCTTGTATCTTCATAGTCCAGGAGTCCGACCGAAGGTATAGTCCGGCTATCCGGACACCCCCTAATCCAGGACTCCCTTAGTAGCCCCTGAACCAGGCTTCAATGACGACGAGTCCAGCATGCAGATTGTCTTCGGCATTGCAAGGCGGGTCCTCCTCCAAGTACTTCATAGAAGATTTTGAACACAAATCTAATCTGCTGACATATTCCGTAGCGTGACATCACACCACGGCCAAGTCTTTATTCGAATTGTTTTACTGTCCCACCTCAGCGAGTTTAGCGAGGCGGTTTCCTTGGCACGTCTTGTCAAAGCAGAGATCGTGTCCCCTTATTCGGGGATTCTCATCAATACGGGCGTGGGTAACCCAACCGTACCCGTTGGTATGTTTTCTCGATCAAAGGCGAGTCCCAAACGGTCACGGGAAGGGCCCTTGGTATTCAACCTCTTATAAAGAGACCAAGGCCTTACTCCTTTCTTTCAATCTCAAACGAGTTCGCCCTTCGCCTCGAGTTCCAACACCCAAGGCTCCAGATTTCAGGCGCTTCGGACCTTCGACAATGTCCGGTTCCGACCTTCGAGGCCGATGGATGCCCTCCTCCGTCACGGAGGAGAACGTGCTAAAGTTGAGAGAGGCCAGGTTCTTGACCGGCGAAATCTGGCATAGGCTGCCTGCTCAAGGGCAGGTCATTCCCACTCCCAAGCCTAGTGAGAGTGTGGTGTTCATGTCTCACTTCCTTCGGGGGCTAGGCTTCCCGACGGATCCCTTCGTGAGGGGGCTCATGTTTTATTATGGGCTGGAATTTCACGACTTAGCTCCGAAGTCCATCCTCCATATTTCCTCATTCATCGTCGTGTGTGAAGCCTTCCTCTGTATTACTCCTCACTTCGGACTATGGCTCAAGACCTTCAAAGTAGAGCCAAAGTTGATCAAGGGATGGCACGCGGAGTGCGGAGGTGCTTTTATAAGCAAGAATGCTGGTGCTCCATGGCCCGAGGGCTCTTTTCAAGAGGAGTCCATCTTATGGCAACGAGAGTGGTTTTATATTACCGCTCCCAGGGGCACCAAGTGGGTGGCCCCACCTGCCTTTCACTCGGGTCCCCCGCCACGACTGGCGTCATGGGTCAATAAGGGGCTGGACTGGGGGTCGGCAAAGGACGTGCCCCTGTTGCAGGGCCGCATCCGAGATCTCCTAGAAAGAGACATCAGTCTGGTCGTGGTGACGCAGGTTATGTTAATTCGCCGAGTTCTGCCCTGCAAACGTCGCCCCCTCCGCCTGTGGGAGTTCAACTCGGAGGGACCACGAGTTCTCCAACATTTTCTTGGCATGACGCCCGTGGAGATGTACAAATTGTTCTTCGGACCACAAGTAGTGTGTCCGGATTCTACGGAGGACACAGGTCTGAGCTGCAATCGTCCGGATACTCAAGTAGGTAGCCTTGTGCCCGGACTCGCTATCCGTATATTTATCATAAAATTGCCCCTAAAAGAGTTGTCCTTTAAACAAGAGTGGATAGCGAAAGCAAAGCTAATCAAGTGTCCGGCCCCCTCCCCGAGACCACATCGGATCCTGTGCTAGTCAGGATGTTGGAGGTTGTGCCTTCGGAGGAAAGCGAGGGCGGGGACAAGGAAGCTACAGCCTCCTCGAAGAAGGTTGTCCGGAAGGGAGGAATCGAAAATTCCTCTCCTCAGGGGAAGAAGAGGACCGCCTCTGACGACCCGGAGACCATGGCCTCAAAGCGGGGAAGAAATCTTTGCCAGAGGGTCCTGTGCTGGGGGATACTTCGGCCGAATTATGCCCTCAAGGGGATCAGCCCTCCACCGAGCCGTAAGTAGAGAGGAGTTTTCTTTTTAAGAAACGAGAGAAATCCTTGCTTTTATATCTGAGAAAAGTAATCGAAAATTTATCTTGTAGCTTGGACCTTAGCCCTTCTCAGCAGAGCTCGTCTTCGGGGGATCTTCTTCCGAAGATGATGGAGAGCGGAATGCCTCCCCCTGCCGTACCGCCTTGCGAGGCGGGCGACCCTGAGGTATCGTCGCGGAGGGTTTCTCCGAATCCGGCAGGACCAGAAGGTAGTCATATGGCCCCCCAAAGCCCTCCGCATCGGGCCTTCGAAAAGGGCCATCGGACGAGGCCGGCACCGTCTGGTGCGCGGTCGGAGGAGCTGAAGGATCTGCTAGGGCGAGCATCTATCTCATAGGAGCACCGTGCATTGATGGGTACGTTGATTGAGAGGATTTCATCCGCGGAGAGCGGATTGCACGAGGCCGTCAGGAGTTTACTGACAGGTTTTGAGGTACGCGAAATAATGTACCCTTTTTGGAAAGTTGCGCATAAATAAGATGCACCCTGTGTAGATAGTAGCCCCTAAGACTCTGTGCGTTGTCAAAAGTGACGACGCGCAGAGGATCGTAATCCCAGGTCTAATATGCCGCCTTCATACGTAGGTGGCGAAGTGTTCGGTGGCAAGCCGGACTAATGAATTTGCCGAGCTAAAGCGGCAACTTGACGTGGCAGATGCCGACATCATGCTTGTCAACAAGCGGCTTGACGAGGCACAAGGTATGTAATTCCTTCGACGGCACCTGGTAAGAGGAGCTTTATGCCAGTATCTTACAATGTGTGCGCTTGATGCAGATGGTGCTGCTGCCATGGAGAATCTTCGGGCGGAACTTGCCCGAGCCAAGGAGCAAGCCAGGAAAAGTGACGCGGCTACCGGAAAGGCAATTGAAGAGCTGAAAGCCGAACAGGCTGCTCACTGCCGAAGCAAGAAGGAAATGGCCGAGATAGCCGTGAAGCTGAAGAACGCTGCTGACCGTTGCAAGCTTCTTGAAAAAGAAGATCGGGCGGAACAGACGGACCTGGAGAAGTCCATTGCCGATGCCAAGGATGCTCGCTCTGCGATGAGAGCTATGAAGGAGGAGCTGCGTCAGGCCGGAGAGATCACGGCTGGAAAGCCCTTTATGCTGCGGAGGAAGTTCTGTGATCCTAAACATGCTCCGTTAGACCGGATGTGGAGTACGGCGGACACCTATCTGGATTTGGCAGTGAGTGCCGCAGATGCGGCTGAACACTTCCGAGATCAAGAAGATCACGAAGTGGAAAAGCTCTTTTGGTTGCAGTTCCACAATCCGGAGTGTCCACTGTCATTAGCCGATCGTTTGGCCGAATGGGCCGAGCTAAATAGGTTGTCCAAACTCGCCATGAAGTATGTCATGAGTCATCTGTGGCCAGAGAGGCCAGAGCCGAAAAGTTATTTCAACTTGGTGTAGCAGTTCCTTGGTGCGGCGCCGCATATCAATGCGATGAAGAGGTCAGCGTGCATAGAGGGTGCGCGGATGGCTCTTGACCGTGTCAAGACATACTGGGCGGAAATGGAGGCCACCGCTGTTGCATCCCCAGACTCGGATGGAAGCCGAGTACCTGCCGAGCACTATTTTCAGGAAGTTCTGCAAGGCGCTCGTTTAATAGAGACGCAGTGCTCGAAGGATACTATATTCGAATAGCATATATTATTGTAAAACAATATTTGGATAAATTGTAGAAGCTTTTTATACTTGTGCCTGCAAGTATTATAATACCTCCTGTGCGGCCGTTTAACATATATGTATATATAATCTGAAAGATGGCAGTCGTCGGCTTCAGCCCCCACGCACATAATGCGGGGGTGTTCGCAGAAGGCGCATTTTCACACTTGATCCAACGTCTTGGTCCTACAAAGGAGGTGATAGCGCAGCGAACTAGGCAATCGGACTATGATGCTTTATCACTTTCACTTAGCCATAGGAGTTTGACAGTGAGGCTACTTATATAGCCCCTGGTGGCGCCTGCGCTCGCCCGAACTCGGGGCACGTATGTGCCTGGCCGGGAAGTGGCCCTTCATTAATGCGGAGGAATCCTAAAGATTCCGGTAAGTCATCGAGTGGTTGACTAGTCTCACGCTATATCATGACAGTCAGTTTTCGGCTTTCTCTACTGAGGTGCTCGCCTGGTCGAACCGGGGCACAATCGCAGTAGTTCTCCTGGTGCCGCCTTAGCGGATAGAGCGGAACGTAAGGTAGCAAAACACGGGAGCCGGGCAAACCCAACATTTGACCAAAAACATGATTCGGAGCTGATGCATATAAGGCCAAACTCGCGACGCCGAACACTCCCTAAGGTATTTGGTCTTTATGAGGGCGGGCAGGATAACTCCCTTAGTAATAATCCCCTAGTGTCCAGGTACGCGCAAAACTCTGACGTGGCCACATGCCAAAACACCAGCTTCCTCCTTGGTTATACCAAGAAACCAGGGGATGTGTATCAACAAGAGACAGTAAAAAAGGTTTATGCAGGGTCTTAATATGAAAAGAATCCTTGGAACGGGTCCCTGCTGCACGTCTGCGCCTGTGTCTCCGTTATGCCATATCCTGGATGGGCGTAGCACGGCGTTCATCTGTAAAAGAGAGGAACTTAGTTTAAGAAAGATCGTGCCGAACATAAGTTATACTAAATAAACAAAGTATAAATCGAAATGGGTAAAATTGAGCTTTATTGTCTCTTGTTTTATATGCGCGGAGCCCCTAGTACAGGGGTATACAGCTATTAAGCCTTTATCAATTGTATGTTTATGCTGGACTCATCTAGCCGTGTTCATGGTCTTGACAACCTGTTTAGGTGCTTTGGCTGGTGAAG
Source organism: Triticum aestivum (assembly GCF_018294505.1). Classification (NCBI taxonomy): domain Eukaryota; kingdom Viridiplantae; phylum Streptophyta; class Magnoliopsida; order Poales; family Poaceae; genus Triticum; species Triticum aestivum. Next base: position 573,074,263 of record NC_057809.1, on the reverse strand, counting down.
CCGCTTTATTGTGGGGCTGTCAAGGCAGCCGCATTGTCTTCCACGCGGGAGGAACACTCAATGTTTTCCCTTTAATGAGATGATGCCTCGTGGACCAGGCATCTTAAGCGTAAGAGATGCATAATGTGGTATTGCGTTAAAGTGGGTGAAAGCTTCGCATCCCAGCAGTGCTTGATAGCTACTTGAGAATGGGGCGATGTGGAAAGTTAGCTGTTCACGACGGAAGTTATCGGGGGAGCCGAACATAACTTCTAGCCGGAGAGAACCCATGCAACGGGCATCCGGGCCTGGCGTTACCCCTTGAAAGGAGGTTTTGCTATGGCGAATTTTTGTTGGGTCCATCCCCATGTTGCGGATTGTGTCCTGGTATAACAGGTTTAGACCACTACCGCCGTCCATCAGGACATTTGTAAAGTGGAGTCCGCCAATTATTGGATCTAATACCAAGGCAGTCTAGCCTGCGTTCCGGATACTTCTAGAGTAATCCTGATGGTCGAAGGTGATCGGTTTTAACAACCATTGGCGAGACTCCTTTGGGATAGGCCGTATGGCGCGTATCTCTGTTGGCGCCATTCTGTTTGTCATGTGAAGTAAGTTTACTGTTTTGACTTCTTGTGGGAAAACCTTTTGTTTCCTGGTGCTCTGCTTGTGGGGTTCGTCGTCGTCCTCACTTGGTGTGTCGAGCCCCTTGTGTTCGGCGTTGAGTTTGCCAGATTGCTTGAAAACCCAACAATCTCTGTGGGTATGGTTCGCAGGCTTCCCGGGAGTACTGTGTATTTGACATATTTTGTCCAAGATTTTGTTTAAGTTGGATAGCTCGTCCCTGTTATCCTTGAGGGGCGGCTTTCCCTGATTCTGCTGCGAGCTTTTGAATCCGGCGTTGACCGCCGTGCTCTTTGGGCTGTTTCCCTTATTCCGGCGCTGGTCCTTGCTACGTCGGGGTTTTCCGTTTCCATCCCTAACTTTGGATGTACTTGGGTCGCTGGTGCTACATCTTGCCAACCAGCTGTCCTCTCCTGCGCAAAAGCGGGTCATGAGGCTTGTTAATGCGGCCATTGTTCTTGGCTTTTCTTGGACGAGGTGTCTGGCGAGCCATTCGTCTCGAACGTTATGCTTAAAAGCTGCTAGGGCTTCGGCGTCCGGACAGTTGACTATCTGATTCTTTTTAGTAAGAAATCTGTTCCAGAATTTCCGGGCTGACTCTCCGGGCTGTTGAGTTATGTGACTGAGATCGTCTGCATCCGGAGGGCGGACATAGGTCCCTTGAAAATTTGCCCGGAAAGCATCCTCAAGCTCTTCCCAACTTCCAATGGTGTTTTCGGGAAGGCTTTTGAGCCAATGCCGGGCTGGACCTTTAAGCTTGAGGGGTAAGTATTTTATGGCGTGGAGGTCATCTCCTCTGGCCATGTGTATGTGGAGGATATAATCCTTGATCCAGACCCCAGGGTCTGTTGTTCCGTCGTACGCCTCTATGTTTACGGGCTTGAATCCCGCTGGAAATTAATGGTCCAGCACCTCATCGGTGAAACATAGGGGGTGTGCGGCACCCCTGTATTTGGGTGTGCCGTGATGTTCGGATATTTGTTGTGTTGCATTGCTTACTAGAGCTTGCTTTCTTGGCCCGTAGATAGATCTGGCTGGGCCATCTTTTTGATGCGGATCCTTTGGTGGATCGCGTGCCGGCTTGTGTGCGGCGCCACTTGCCGCTCCATGCTGGCCATGCGGTTGTCTATCCGACCGGGTGGCTTTCCTATTTTTTGACTGCGGGGGCTCTAAGGCCTCCTCATCAAATTCAGGCAGTAGCTTTCGCTTTGGATAGCTTTTTGTGCGGCGACTGCTGCCATATTTGTCTGCGGTGTTGCGTACTTTGCTCCATCTGATTCTGAGTGCATCTTTCGCAGTTTTGAGCTTCCGCTTCTGCTTTTTCAGGCTACGCGCAGTGGCGACGAGCCTTTTGTGGAGGTTCTTCTGCTCCATGAGCCTATCCGGCGTAAGGTCGTCCGGACTGTTGTTTTCGTCGGGGACGGGGTGTTCGGTTTGTTTATCCAAGTTGCCTTGTTCGGACGGTTGCTCGAAGGCATGTTCGTCGTCCGCCGGCTCGTCCTGCTCTATGGCTGGGTCTATATGGCTGCTGTCTCTGTCGAGGCGGGGCTTGGAGCGGCGCTTACGTCACCGCTTTGATTGCTTTTCGAGTGAACGATCCCTCGTTGCATCCCTGTGTTCCTCGTCGTCGCTTCCTTTGGGTGTGTCCACCATGTATACATCATGAGATGAGATGGCTGTCCAGTGCCTTATAGGCGTTGGTTCATGTTCATCTCCTACATCATCGTCCATACCGCCGATGTCTTCGGAGTCGAAGTCGAGCACGTCGTTTAAATTATCGACAGTGGCTACGAAGTGGGTGGTGGGTGGGCATCGAATTTCTTCGTCGTCCACATCCCAATCCAGCCGGTCATAGTCCGGCCAGGACTCTCCTGACAAAGAGAGAGACCTGAGTGAATTCAGAATGTCACCGAAGGGCGAGTGCTGAAAGATGTCTGCAGCGGTGAACTCCATGATCGGCGCCCAATCAGATTCGATCGGTAGGGGCGCGGAGGGCTCGGAGTCTGGCATCTTGGAGTCACGGGCTTCGCAGAGGACAAGGCTGGTGTTCGGCTTGATCGCCGAAGAGATTGCAGCCCCCGAGGCGGTGTCTAACCACCCATCCTCAATTGGTGTGGTCGGCGCAGAGCCAAGGGTCGGAGCGGACACAGGTGCGGCCTCCAGGGCACTGTTCGGTGGCAGAGCTAGATCATGCCCACCGGGACAGTGCGGCGCGCTCGGCTGCGGCTCAGATCCGTCGAAGATCAAGTCTCCCCGGTCGTCCGCTGTGTAGTTTAAACATCCAAATCTGACCTGACAGCCAGGGGCGTATCTTTCGATCTGCTCCAGATGGCCAAGCAAATTTGCCCGCAGTGCAAAGCCGCCAAGTACGAAGATCTGTCTGGGAGAAAAGTCTCACCCTAGATCGCATCGTCGTTGATGATCGGAGGAGCCATCGGGCCTAAAAGTGACGACACAGAGGAACTCTCAATGAAAGCACCAATGTCGGTGTCAAAACCGGCGGATCTCGGGTAGGGGGTCCCGAACTGTGAGTCTAAGGCGGATGGTAACAGGAGGCAGGGGATACGATGTTTTACCCAGGTTCGGGCCCTCTTGATGGAGGTAAAACCCTACGTCCTGCTTGATTAATATTGATGATATGGGTAGTACAAGAGTAGATCTACCACGAGATCAAGGAGACTAAACCCTAGAAGCTAGCCTATGGTATGATTATTGTCCGTCCTACGGACTAAAACCCTCCGGTTTATATAGACACCGGAGAGGGCTAGGGTTACACAGAGTCGGTTACAATGGTAGGAGATCTACATATCCGTATCGCCAAGCTTGCCTTCCACGCCAAGGAAAGTCCCTTCCGGACACGGGACGAAGTCTTCAATCTTGTATCTTCATAGTCCAGGAGTCCGTCCGAAGGTATAGTCCGGCTATCCGGACACCCCTAATCCAGGACTCCCTGAACTCTTTTCTGGCGCCGTTGCCGGGGAGTGAAGCGCCTTTGGTAGGTGGAATTTGGTAAGGAAAAATTTATATAGTGTGCTGAAATTTACTGTCACTTGTTACTATGGAAAGTAATCCTTTGAGGGGCTTGTTCGGGGTATCTTCACCCCGACCAGTAGAGCAAAGAGTTGCTCCTCAACCTACTGAAAATGAAAATGTCTACTTCGAAATTCCTTCGGGTATGTTAGAAAAACTGCTAGCTAATCCGTTTGCAGGAGATGGAACAAAGCATCCTGATGAGCACCTAATATATGTGGATGAAGTTTGTGGATTCTTTAAACTTGCAGGTGTGACCAGAGATGTTATTAAGAAGAAGGTCTTCCCTTTATCTTTGAAGGGAGATGCATCGACATGGTATAGGCTATATGATGATACGAGGTCATGGAACTACAAACGATTGAAATTGGAATTTCATCAGAAGTTTTATCCTATGCATCTTGTTCATCGTGATCGCAATTATATATATAATTTCTGGCCTCGTGAAGGAGAAAGCATCGTTCAAGCTTCGGGGAGGCTTAAATCAATTTTATATTCATGCCCCAATCATGAGCTCTCAAGAGAAATGATTATTCAAAATTTATATGCTCGGCTTTCAGATAACAATCGCACCATGCTCGATGATACGTCCATTTTGCATCATGCTTTTATATCGATATTTATTGCATTATGGGATGTTATTACACATTATGTCACAATACTTATGCCTATTCTCTCTTATTTTACAAGGTTTACATAAAGATGGAGAATGCCGGCAGCTGGGATTCTGGGCTGGAAAAGGAGCAAATATTAGAGACCTATTCTACACAGGTCCAAAAGTGCTGAAACTTCTCGGAAGTCAATTTCAGAATATATAAAAAATACTGAGCACAAGAAGTTCACCAGGGGGCCACACCCTGCCCATGAGGGTGGGGGCGCGCCCTACCCCCCTAGGCGCTCCCCCTACCTCGTGGCCCCCCTGGTGGCCCTCCAGTGGCCATCTTCTGCTATATGGAGTCTTTCGATGAAGAAAAACCATAAGCCATCTTTCCGGACGAGACTCCGCCGCCACGAGGCGGAACCTTGGCGGAACCAGTCTAGGGCTCCAGCGGAGCTGTTCTGCCGGGGAAACTTCCCTCCGGGAGGGGGAAATCATCGCCATCGTCATCACCAACGCTCCTCTCATTGGGAGAGGGCAATCTCCATCAACATCTTCACCAACACCATCTCCTTTCAAAACCCTAGTTCATCTCTTGTATCCAATTCTTGTCTCCAAGTCCGGGATTTGTACCTGTGGGTTGCTAGTAGTGTTGATTACTCCTTGTAGTTGATGCTAGTTGGTTTATTTGGTGGAAGATCATATGTTCAGATCCTATATGCATATTAGTACCCCTCTGATTATGAACATGAATATGCTTTGTGAGTAGTTACGTTTGTTCCTGAGGACGTGGGAGAAGTCTTGCTATTAATAGTCATGTGAATTTGGTATTCGTTCAATATTTTGATGAGATGTATGTTGTCTCTTCTCTAGTGGTGCTATGTGAACGTCGACTACATGACACTTCACCATTATTTGGGCCTAGAGGAAGGCATTGGGAAGTAATAATTAGATGATGGGTTGCTAGAGTGACAGAAGCTTAAACCTTGGTTTATGCGTTGCTTCGTAAGGGGCTGGTTTGGATCCATATGTTTCATGCTATGGTTAGGTTTACCTTAATACTTTTGTTGTAGTTGCGGATGCTTGCAATAGAGGTTAATCATAAGTGGGATGCTTGTCCAAGTAAGGAAAGCACCCAAGCACCGGTCCTCCCACATACCAAATTATCAAAGTACCGTACGCGAATCATATGATCGTGATGAAACCTAGCTTGACGATATTCCTATGTGTCCTCGGGAGCGCTTTACATTATATAAGAGTTTGTCCAGGCTTGTCCTTTGCTAGAAAAAGGATTGGTCCACCTTGCTGCACTTCATTTACTTTTGTTACTTGTTGCTCGTTACCAATTACCTTATCACAAAACTATCTGTTACCTATAATTTCAGTGCTTGCAGAGAATACCTGGCTGAAAACCGCTTATCATTTCCTTCTGCTCCTCGTTGGGTTCGACACTCTTACTTATCGAAAGGACTACGATAGATCCCTTATACTTGTGGGTCATCAAGACTCTTTTCTGGCGCCGTTGCCGGGGAGTGAAGCGCCTTTGGTAGGTGTAATTTGGTAAGGAAAAATTTATATAGTGTGCTGAAATTTACTGTCACTTGTTACTATGGAAAGTAATCCTTTGAGGGGCTTGTTCGGGGTATCTTCACCCCAACCAGTAGAGCAAAGATTTGCTCCTCAACCTACTGAACCTACTAAAAATGAAAATGCCTGCTTTGAAATTCCTTCGAGTATGTTAGAAAAACTGCTAGCTAATCCTGTCGTGGGTTTGTCATGGCAGATGTCCTTGTGAAAGGACTTAGTCATGGTGCCATCGCAACGGGTTAGCTTAAAGGGGTTAAACCGGACAAGGGGACACGGGAAGTTTATACTAGTTTGGCCCCTTCGATGAAGGTAAAAGCCTACGTCTAGTTGTGATTGGTATTGCTAGGGTTTCGATGACCAGGGAGCGAATCCGCTCTGACTGGCTCTCGAGTTGTGTCTTGTCCCTAAACCGCTGCCGGGTCGTCCCTTTATATACATAGGTTGACGCCCGCTGGTTTACAGAGTCCCAAAGCCGGATCATAAACGTGTCCGGTTCGGTCTCTATACTTCCTATCTTACAATGGAAGTTACGTAATAAGGTCGGTTTACATCTACAGGCTTTAACTCACCTTTGGGCCTTCATGAAGCGCCATCATTCTCACGTCTTCATGGGCTTCTAATCTTCATAAAGTTAATACGGTTACTCCTGGCTGGTTTACGTCCAGTAATAATATCCCCAACATTAGGCCCCAGATTGGCTTGAACTTGTTCATGTCAATCTTCAACACTTAGAAAAATTCTTGCCCTGGCATCTTTATATAAATCTGGTAAATCGCCGTGACGTCATCCTTTAAATCCGCGGCCAATCGTTGTGATGTCATCTACCCGTTGAAGCCGAAGATGCTCTTCATTAATGATCGTTTCAACCCTCGAGGCCTCATCCTTAAAATTTATCCATTTCCAGCTCCTCGATTTCCGCACTTGTCGCTTTATCGCTTCGCCTTATAAATAGGACCACAGGTCCTTCTCCTTTTCCCCCTTCGTCTCCTTTACTTCGTCTTCCTCCTCATGACACCTCTGCCCCTGAGCGCCGCTGCCGTCATCGAGCTTCACCTCTGCTTCGACAAAGGCCGCTGCATCAACTTGACCATTACCAGAGACACGCGGTGATCCTCCACTGCTTCTTCCTGCACCAGTAAGTTCCTCTTCTCCTCACCCCAGATCCGCCATTAGGGTTCGGTGTTCTTCATAACCTGAAGTTGTTCCTCCTTTAGTAACACCAATGGCCAGTTAGATCTGATTGTTTTCAGCGCCCTTTGTAGCTTAAACTCCTTTCTTCTTGTAAAGGCATCTGCTTGATATCAAACTCATCTGAACTTACTGAACCTTTTGAGCACTTGAGATTAGAACAGAATATATTTTGATTATCCAACGCACGGCAGATCTGAAATTCCCATGCCAAACTGTGAAATCTGTTTTACCTTACTTATCCCTTTTCGCCTTAGATCTGTATCCTCTTTACCATGTAGGTAGTTTACCCTTGTAAAAACAATCTATCTCATACCATTAGTCCCCTGGTAAACCGACAAACCTCCTTTACATTCATTGTAACAATCCAGTTTAACAACACATGTATACCCTTGATATGACCTTGTCATTCATTATTGTATCAGTCTCCGGTTTACGCAATTTCACATATCTGTATATTTTTAATCCATTGCATCTTGCGTACCACCATGAATGATTTGTAAACCGACATTCTTTTTCAGCTTTTCGTTTCACAATGGCCAAACAGTTTTTCGCTTGCAACTGGGCTTGTTCTCGGGTCACCGAGGAACAGTTGAACGGAATGGTCAGTATCAGCACCTTGCCTAAGAAAACTGAAATTCAATGGCGAGTTCCAGGAACAGAGAATCCTCCTACCCCGAGGCAGGGTGAGTTAGTGGTCTTTGTCGACCACATAGGCCGTGGTTTCAAACCGCCCGGGTCGAAGTTTTTCCGAGATGTGCTTGCCAGTTTCCAACTCCATCCTCAAGATATCAGACCCAATTCGGTGTCCAATCTATGCAACTTCCAAGTATTCTGTGAAGTATACTTACAAGAAGAACCAACTGCTGAGCTGTTCCGGGACTTTTTTCATCTGAACCGGCGTACAGAATTTGTAAACGGTCCCAACACTAAACTTGGTGGTGTCTCTGTCCAAAAGTGGAAGGAAGTTGAATTCCCTCATGCCAAACTGCACAGTCACCCTAAGGAATGGAACCAGACTTGGTTCTACTGCCTAGATACCTCTCCTGAAGATGAGAACCCTCTTCCAGGCTACCGTGATCACCGGCTTTCCAACACTCATCTAATGCCGCAATGTTTAAGTTCTGTGGAACGGGCCAAATATGCCCCTCAACTCACCAAGCTCCGGGCCTTTATGGCCAACGGTTTAACAGGCGTTGATTTTGTGCGTTGCTGGATATCTTGGAGTGTCTTGCCACTAAGCCGCCGCCCCGATTTAATGTGTGAGTACACCGGTGAATTAGAAGACCCCCAATGCCACATCAACATTCAGGTAACCGATGAAGAGGTCACTGAAAGCGTCAAGAAGATTTTGAATGAACCGGAATCAGTCTGTCGCCAAACCGGCTTAAACCCCTTCTACACTCAAAATAAACTACCTTCTGTAGGCACTATGCTTCCTTTTTATCTTTGGTATCTTTAAATTGTTCAACTTGTAAACTGTCTTCTATTTGTGTATGAACAGGGTGATGATCCCTTCTGGAAGCGGAAATCCGCAGATAAAGCGGCAAAGGCATCCCGTCCCAAAACCAAAGCCGTCGAGCGTACCTCAAAGCGGAAAACGGCTGACCGGATCAACATGGAACTTGATGAAGATGCAGATGATCCGGAAGTTGAGGTAGAACTTGACTCACTTGGCTCCCTTTTCATGCACCTCATTAACAATGATCTTTATCACGAGGACGTAGAAGGCAGCCAGGCTAATGATGCAGAGGTAATTACCCTTTCCTCCGGTTCAGACTCTATGCCAACACAAAAACCCATCAAGCAGTCCGAAAAGTAAGATTTTATCATCCTCTTGCTTACTTGGATCCAACATTTATTTTTAAGACGCATCAGCATGAAGCTCACCGGACAACCCGGCACAGTGGCCAACAGGTCACTTCGGCCGGTTTACCTGATACCCCGGTTCGGAAATGCCGATCTGAGGTCTCTCCCACTTCTGACAATTCTTATCCCAAGGCAGGCTATTTCAGACAACCTCTTAATCCGCCCGATTCAAATTATCAGGTGACACCTCCCTCATCCTCTGGCGAATCAACAACAACCCAACTCCCTCCTCTTAAAACTGTAGCTGGGTAAGCATTCAAACCCTTTCTTCAAATGTGTTGCAAATCTTGAATAAGATGCTAAACCTTCTTTTAATTTTGTTTGCAGAGCCAAAGCTAGACCCAGCAAGAAAGCTCGGGTCAACAATCCGTCAGAAGACCATGCTATTTTGGAGAAGAGCAAATAGGTGAACCGGACCAAACTCGTGAACCGGAGGGTCCTCATCCTGAAGCTACCTTTGATGAACCGCCCCTTCAAGACCAGAATGTTGATGAACAACCAGAAGCTGATCCTGCTGTGCCTGACACTGAACCGGCAGCTCCAAACTGGGCTAGTCCGATGAGAGGTACTGACACTCCATCGTCACCCGCAAAAACTACTGAAGGCCAAGGAGATGATGTTGTCATTACTGGCATGGGCCACAGCTCTCCTGGCCATCCTGTAATCTTGGCCCAACATAGTGCCAAAGAGGAGCGTGCTGCCAGGGAAAAGGGTAAATGGAGCACTGATTTATCAAGCTATGCTCATCTCAGTGCTGAAGAACTTCACTCCAGTTTTTTAAACCGTCTGCACTCAAACCGTGACTATGAAGCCGATTTGGTGAATCTGATGAAGGAACGCTATGAGGTATCTTCATCTCCCTTTATTTCTTGATTCCAAAGTTGAAACACTAGCCCAAGTAGCCCCCAAGGGCCGTTTTATGATGTTAATCTTAAACCAGATCTTTATAATACTTTAATCCTCTCCTGCTGACCCTCAAAATGTCAGGTCCTTAGTGAAAACCAAAACCGATACTTTACCAATGTAATTATATAGATTTCCTCAGTGTAGCCCCCAAAGGACGGTTTAGCTTTGCGAGGTAATCCAGGTTTTTAATCCATGCGTCCTTTTGAACAGATGTACATTAGCCCCCAAGTGTCAAGGATAATGCTTGCATTGTTCTGGAGACTTATAAAAGATGTAGTGAATCAGAGCGAATAGGCATTAGCCCCCAAGTACGAAGTGCATAACTTGTTATATGCTTTGTACTTAGAAAATACATATCCTGTTGTTGACATATCTTCGCTGTTACAGGCCGAGCTAAGCAATAGAGATGCCTGAACCGCTGATTTGCAAGAGAACGTGAAGTCCCAACAAGCAGAGGCTGTGAAAGCCAAGGAGGAGCTGACCAAAGCCTTGATAGCTATGGAAAATCTAAAGGAGTGAGGGAGTCCTGGATTAGGGGGTGTCCGGATAGCCGGACTATACCTTCGGCCGGACTCCTGGACTATGAAGATACAAGATTGAAGACTTCGTCCTGTGTCCGGAAGGGACTTTCCTTAGCGTGGAAGGCAAGCTCGGCGATACGGATATATAGATCTCCTACCATTGTAACCGACTCTGTGTAACCCTAGCCCTCTCCGATGTCTATATAAACCGGAGAGTTTTAGTCCGTAGGACGAACAACAATCATACCATAGGCTAGCTTCTAGGGTTTAGCCTCTCTAATCTCATGGTAGATCTACTCTTGTACTACCCATATCATCAATATTAATCAAGCAGGACGTAGGGTTTTATCTCCATCAAGAGGGCCCAAACCTGGGTAAAACATCGTGTCCCCTGCCTCCTATTACCATCCGGCCTAGACACACAGTTTGGGACCCCCTACCCGAGATCCACCGGTTTTGACACTGACATTGGTGCTTTCATTGAGAGTTCCTCTGTGCCGTCACCATCAGGAAGGATGCCTCATCCCGTCTTTAAAGACGGCACCGTTGCTAAGGGAGCTTTGGCTGTCGGCCAGACTCTCAGGCTAGGTGATTTCCTTATGACCACCCGTTCGGCTGCTGCGCCGACGATGACCTCTCGGGTCATCGAAAGCAATATTCACGTCAGCTCGGAATTCGCCGAGCAGCTAGATCCAATGGAGCTCTCTTCCCTAAACGAGCTCTTGGATCGCTTCACCGCCCTGGGAGTCGCTACGGATTACGACCAGATTGTTTCTAAACTCGATCTGAGAGAGATTAACTCCCCCCAGGTCACCCATCACGTTGCCGTGGTAGAGGGACAGTGGGGCGACCCTTCATCTATCTTAAGGACTAGATATGTCCGGATTCCCAATCCCTCCAAGTCGGATACCCGTAGAGGGGAGGACATCACCCAAAACCTAAACTTAAAGTCATGTGATGTGCTAGATTCATTGGAAAACATCCAAGAATCCAAACTTCCAAGTTCGGAAACTCCTTGGCCCCTGGGTCTCAGATTGGGTGAGGTTTTGGATTTGATTCCGCCCACCCACCCGTACATAAGCGATCTATCCCAAATTAGGCAAGAGCCCGAAGAAACAGTACATCATTACTGGGCCAGATTCCTCCTGGTTATGAACAGGATAAAGGACTGCCGCGTGGAAGACGCAATTTTATTCTTCTGCAATAATTGCACGGACAAGGGAATCCTCAACGCCATAAGTCGCCGTGATATTACACGCTTCGCTGACTTGGCGTCCATAGTACGAAAGTACTATGCGATGGAAAGCCACCCCAGAGAAACCAGTACGGTATTAACAGTCTTCGAGACTTTCGCATAGAATAATATGCAAAAAAGAACACTCCGCGGCCTTGCCGAAGTCTACCAAGTTGCAACAATAAACCCATGGAGTGACATGGCTATTACTTTTAACGCCAGTGATGAACCTAAATTCCGAACAGCCCGAGCACCAGCCGCATTGGTCCTCAGTCCAATAGTGGACGGCTTTCGTCTTACCAAGGTACTCATGGATGGCGGCAGCGGATTGAACCTCATTTATGAGGAAACCCTTCAAAAAATGGAAATAGACTGGAACCGCATTGAGCAAAGTAGCACAACCTTTAGAGGAATGATCCCCAGTCGAGAAGCGCGCTGTACAGGAAAAATCACACTAGATGTGGTGTTCGGCACACCGGATAATTACAGGTCCGAAGAGGTCACGTTCCAGGTGGCCCTGTTCAGTAGCGGATATCATGCTCTGCTAGGCTGGGAAGCATTTACAGTCTTCCAAGCAATACCCCATTACGGGTACATGAAGCTCAAGATGCCCGGGCCTAACGGAATCATCACTCTCGTTAATGATTCGGACATAGCACTCCGCGCTGAAAACAAGACAGCCGCACTGGCCCTCGAGGCGCTATCCAAAGCCCTAGCGGCTGAGGAACTGACTGCGCTGCGCTCCACGGTGAATCAGGACGATGTGATACTCGATAAAAGATCCAAGTCCACCTCCTTTAAACCGGCGGACGAAATAGTCAAATTCCAGGTCCATCCAATAGACCCCAATAAAATAGCTTCCATCGGGGCACAGTTAAACCCTGATGTAGACGCCGCACTGCGAGAGTTCCTACGAGAGAACTGGGACATTTTTGCCTGGCACCCTTCAGACATGCCAGGAATCCCACGCAGGCTAGCCGAACACAGCTTAAATATCCTAAAAGGATTCAAGCCAGTCAAACAGGATCTTCGGCGTTTTTTCGAACCTAAGAGACAGGCCATAGGAGAGGAACTAGCCAAGCTATTGGAGGCCAGATTCATCAAATATATAAAACATCCGAACTGGCTAGCAAACCTGGTGATGGTACCAAAGAAGGACAAATCCTGGCGCATGTGCGTTGATTTCAAAGACCTTAACAAGGCTTGCCCAAAGGATCCCTCCCCTCTCCCCCGCATCGATCAAATTATCGACGCTACCGCAGGACACGATTCGTTGTGTTTCCTCGGCGCATACTCCGGCTACCATCAAATAAAGATGGCAGAGTCAGACCAAGCCGCAATGACATTCATCACACCATACGGCCCATTCTGCTTCAACACAATGCCCTTCGGGCTCAAAAACGCCGGCGCAACATATCAGCGCATGATTCAGACATGTCTGGCAAACCAGATCGGCAAAACAGTGGAGGCATATGTAGATGATGTGGTCGTTAAAACAAGACATGTCGAATCTCTAGTAGACGACTTGAGGCTAACATTCGATAACCTCCGAACATACGACATCAAGCTCAACCCGGAAAAATGCGTTTTCGGCGTTCCAGCCGGAAAGCTCTTGGGCTTCATTGTATCTGGTAGAGGAATTGAAGCAAATCCAGCCAAGATCCAAGCTCTGTCACAATTGGATATCCCGAAGGACCTCAAACAAATACAAAAATTAACCGGATGCATGGCGGCTCTAAGCCACTTTATCTCCCGCTTAGGAGAAAAGGCCCTACCGCTTTACCGCCTCCTTCGGCGCACCGAACACTTCGAGTGGACGGATGCAGCCACAACCGGAATCGATGAAATAAAAGCCATCTTGGCAACAAACCCAGTCCTGGCCGCGCCAAACATTGGCGAACCAATGCTATTATACATTGCAGCAACCCATCAGGTCGTAAGCGCAGTGCTCGTAGTCGAACGAGAAACGGACGGACACAAATTCCCCCTTCAAAAGCCGGTCTATTATGTGTCCACTATCCTTACTCCATGCAAGTCACGGTACCCGCATTATCAAAAGATTGCGTACGCGGTATTTATGGCATCCCAGAAGCTGCGACACTACTTTCAAGAGTGTTCAATAACAGTAGCCTCGGAAGTGCCACTTAACGATATTATAAACAACCGCAACGCAACTGGCCGGATTGCAAAATGGGCCATTGAGCTCCTCCCGTTTGACATAACTTACAAGCCACGGCGAGCTATCAAGTCGCAAGTTTTGGCCGACTTCGTCGCAGAATGGACGGAGGCCGAACTCCCTAAAGAGTACGAAACATATTCAAACTGGGTCATGCACTTCGACGGCTCCAAAATGTTGGCCGGTCTGGGGGCTGGCATCGTTTTGACGTCCCCCACAGGAGACATAGTTCAATATGTACTCCAGATAATGTACACAGACTCCAACAACGCAGCCGAATATGAGGCCCTTTTACATGGTCTCCGGATGGCAGTATCCATGGGCATTCAACGCCTAGAGGTGCGCGGGGACTCGAACCTTGCAATATCCCAAATAAATGGAGACTTTGATACCAAGGATCAAAAAATGGCAGCTTATCGCAACGCCGTCCTAAAAATGTCAGCTCGGTTCGAAGGCCTCGAATTTCACCATATAGCCCGGGAAAATAATCAGGCGGCAGATGTCCTGGCACGCATCAGCGCAAAACGCGATGTAGTCCCCCCAACATATTCTTGGAAAGGCTGTTCAAGCCGTCCGTAGTATGGGAAGGGGAACCTGGCAATAACAGCCCGGACCCAACCGCACTGCCCGACACCGAACACTCTGACATAATTGGAGGCTCTGCCAATGAAATAACACCTTCAGCCCACGTAATAATGGCCGTCATCGCCCCGTGGACAGAACCATTCCTCGCCTACCTTACCAGGCAGGAACTCCCTGAGGACCAAAATGAGGCACGCTGCATAGTGCGGTGATCTAAAGCCTATAAAGTCCATGAGGGAGAGCTTTATAAGAAAAGCACTACCAGAGTCCTTCAAAGGTGCATCTCCGAAGAGGAAGGGCGGAACCTCATGGCTGAAATTCATGCCGGACTCAGTGGACATCACGCTGCAGCTCGGTCCCTTGTAAGCACGGCCTTCCGTACATGCTTTTATTGGCCGACGGCCCGGGCAGACACCCAGGACTTAGTCCAACGATGCGTCGGTTGCCAGCTTTTTGCAAACCGAAGCCATATGCCACCCACCACCCTCCAAACTATCCCCATCACCTGGCCCTTCGTAGTCTGGGGGCTTGACATGGTTGGACCCCTTAAAGGCGGAACCCACAAGAAAAAATACTTACTGGTCATGGTGGATAAGTTCACCAAATGGATAGAAGCCAAGCCTGTTAAGACGGCCGAATCCGGACCGGTGATAGACTTTATATCCGGGGTTGTACACCGTTACGGTGTCCCCCACAACATCATCACTGATAATGGCACGAACTTTACGGCCGATGAGGTAAAACTCTGGTGCAAAAACATGGGCATCAAGCTCGATTATGCTTCCGTCTATCACCCACAAACCAACGGCCAGGTCGAACGTGCAAATGGTATTATCATGAGCGGCATCAAACCCAGATTAGTGTGGTCCCTCAAAGAATCTAATATGCACTGGGTAGAGGATCTCGACTCCGTACTCTGGGGGCTGCGGACCACGCCGAATCGCACCACCGGATACACACCATTCTTCATGGTGTACGGCACAGAGGCAGTTTTGCCTGCGACATAATTCATGACTCACCTCGAGTGCGCATGTATGAAGAAAGAGAAGCCAAGCTCTATCGGCAGGACAGTTTGGACGCCTTGGAGGAAGAGCCAGACATGGCAAAAGCCCGTTCCGCATTCTATCAACAGCAGGCTCGAAGATACCAAAGCAGAGAACTACGGGCCAAAAATTACAACGTTGGCGAATTAGTTCTACGCCTGCCGGACAAGAAAAAGGACAAACTCAAGCCCAAGTGGGAAGGTCCCTTCATAATTGACCAAGTACTGACTGGTGGAGCGTACCGCCTGCGAGATGCATCGGATAACCGACTCGAGCCGAACCCATGAAACGCAGCCCGTCTCCGAAGATTCTATGCCTAGCGCCGGACTCTGTGTTCGTCTCTTTCCTCTGTCCATTTTTTATATACTTTCTGTCTTACATTTCTCTCCTTCTTCTTCTCTCTCTCTCTCTCTCTCTCTCTCTCTCTCTCTCTCTTATAGCCTTTAAAGGCTCATAAAATGACGCGCTATCCGCGCTCATTAAACCCGGGGGCTTCTTTAAACAGAAGCTTATTTATACGGGCTTCATGCCCAACACATGTGTCACACTTCCACATGTACCTTTTATTCGCCATGATATGCATCGATATGACTTAAGTTTTAGCCAAGCTGGGTTGCTTGGCTCCTGTGCTTACCCTTATGTTCCCGATTGTTCGGCTAGGTGATAAAGGGAGCACATCTGTGATTGTTACTGCCGGGTCAGCTGGATGTGTACCTCAGACTGGGTGAAGCCGAAAGCTAGCGTTCTTAAGGGAATATTCGGTCGGTGAACTAAAGATGATCCTTTTTTATCTATACGCCCCCAGATGTTTTTCCTGCTCCTCTTTTCGCAGAATGGACATGCACTTTAGGGCATGCCTCCCAGGGAAAGGAACCCCTAACGGAACTATTCTCCTTGGAAGATGTTTCTTACTAACCATGTAATATAACATAACTAGTTGGGCACTTGTTTGTTCAAGCACTAATGACCCCTACGCCTGGTCTCCATGCATACCCCGGTTCTTACATAACCGCGAGGGTATTCGGACACACTCTGGACCGTCAGGTCCCGAGGTTGAAGCGAAAAGGTCGGCCATGACAAACGATCTACAATCCGGCTAGAAGGCATTACACATGTCAATTAAAATTACATAGTCAATCTGACTGATTGTATTCCTCTTCAATACCATCTAACATGTTGTCTAGTTTACAGTCCCGTTGGGAATACTTTGTGGCCAACTCAACTTGGCCGTATACTAAGCTCACAGGGATCTCCTTCCGATCAGGCCCTACGGGTCCGACCTCGGCCATGTGGTTTGGGTCAGCCTTCGTGTACCGCGTCTTCACCATGGCCCAGGCCTCCCTGGCGCCTTGACGGCAGGCCGACATCTTCCACAATCAGAAGCGCCGCCGCGCTCCCTTCAGCTTCTCTACAAGCTCTCCAAGGCCTTCGGGCATGGAGACGGATGGCCACAAAGCCTGGGCGACGCCTTGCATCACCTGCCGAACTCGCTCATGCAGTTGTGAGAGCTCGGGAAGAAGGTCACCCGTAGAACCGGGCATTTCCTCTGCAGGACGACCTGTTAGCATACCTACAGACATTACTCTGCTAGTCGACTTCCTCGCCGAACTCTTTTTTCAAAGTTCGTTTAAGCACTTACTATATATGCCGCGTCGAAGCCGCTGATTCTCCTTCATGGAGTCCAACAGCTGGGCACGAATGTCCTTCGGTTCAACGCCCAGCTTGGTGTTGGCATCTTGGAGATTGTTCTTCTCCCGCCTCACCTTTGTCAGCATGCTCTCACCAGCCTTCAGCTGGCGTTGGAGTTGTTGCACTTCCGGATTTAATCCGACGCCATCTGCAATTTCATTTGTCAGATTTGCACCCACGCAGCACTTCGCAAAATACTTATCTTTCGAAGCGTATATTACCAGAGGGGGTCTCCTTGGGCTCCCCTGCCGCGGCTAGTGCAGCCTCAAGTTGGGATTTGCACTCTTCCAGCTCCTGGGATAGCAGGGTATTCTTTTCTGTAAGAACCTGCATAACAGATGATCCTTAAATCAGTTATTCTAACTGTTTCAAGTCTCGGGGGCTACTGGCACATACATATAATTACCAAAATTTTCTTACTCGTATGTCTTTCACATACTGCTCCGTGGCTCTGGCTAGACCATTTTGAGTGGCACGGAGGTACGCGTCTCCCGAATTGAAGGCATCCAATGCCTCTTGGGAGAAACAAGCATCACGAAGAACTGTCCGGCGACGCCTATGGCTCATGGCACTCTCCACCTCGGAATTGGTGGCAGACAGCCTGACCGCATCCTCCGTCGGAGGAGCGTCCGGTGCGCGCATCGTGTTCGCCTCCGCTTCCGGACCAGGCTTTGGAGCCTGGCTGGTGGAGGCGCGATTGGCAGCCTCTCCGGATATAGTCCGGCGAGGTCTCTTCGTCCTGAAGAGAGCACGAGCGTTAATATGCCTCGAAGGAATAACACCTCGGAATAAGGTGGCGCGCTATACCTTTGCGCCGGTGCCTCAGTTCAGACCGCACTTCTTTTCAGCTCGCGGGGCCTTGCCGCCCCTCGTTGGCTAGTCGCCGCAGGCTCGGCCTCCCGTCTCAAGGACCTCCCCTGCAAAAAACATGGTTGTCATATGACAATCGAAAACACGCGAGGACATATCCCTTTTCAAAGTGCTGGGACTCGGGTCCCAGTTACCTGTGAGGCTGGGAGTAGCCCTGGATAATCGGCCGTAATGGCCACCAAGGCATTGTCCTTGCTCAATTGATGAAACACTCCATCAATCAGCTCCACAGATAAGTCCGGATCCTCTTGAGAGGCCGGGTCGAGGAACCGTCTCGGATCCTCGGGTTATGGAGGAGGGCTGTTTATTTCTTTAACAGCCTGGCGCAGTTCCTACATTGAAGTCATTAGACTGAAAATTTAACAATGGGAATATAAAACGGATGGGCAAGTAAAAGTGTCCACTTACCCAACTTGGGGGATTGTACATAGAAAATCCACCCCATGGGTTGACGCGGAGAAATTCCTCCTCTTCTCCCTTGTACAAAGCGGACAAGGTCTTTATTAGAGCGGTAGCCGAATCCGGCCCCTTACAGCCATAGCGGGTGGCGTCGTCCTCCCCGTTGAAGTCCCACATGGGGCGGCCTCTATACTGAAGCGGCTGCACCCCTTGCATGATGCATGCGGCCATGACCCCGATCATGGTCAGTCGGGAATGAGCTAACAATCTTATCCGGCCCATCAGGTAAATAACGTCCCTGTCACTTTCCCTCTGAGGGATCCATGGACGCCAGCTTAGGCGCTTCTTTAGGGGAGCACTGTCGAACTCAGGGAGGCCGATCCGGACAGGATTCGGCAGCGGGACATCCTCTATATAAAACCATTCCGAAGGCCAGTCTTCGGACGCCTTCTTTGGGGTTCCAGATAGATATCCGGTCCCGACGATGCGCCACACTTCGGCTCCGCCCACTTGATATATTGACCCCTCCTTAGAGCGGGGCACAAGGCAGAATAGCCTTTTCCACAGCGCGAAATGAGCCTCGCAGCCCAAGAACAACTCGCAAAGGGCTACGAAGCCCGCGATATGCAATATAGAGGCAGGCGTGAGGTTGTGCAGCTGGAGGCCATAGAACTCCAGAAGCCCCGGAGAAACGGATGAATTGGAAATCCGAGCCCTCTTATTAAGTAAGGGGCAAGGCATACCCGATCTCCTTTGGAGGGATTGGGGGCGCTCTCCGCTTGCTCTCCGCCATTATAGGTGGCAAGTCCGGCTCGAACCGGGACCATATAGGCCCGGGGGAGAAATCCCTTGGTCTGGAGCGTCACTAGCTCGCTGTGCGGGATGGAGCACCTCTTCCAATCTCCAGGCTGAGGGCTGGAAGGGCGAGAGGAGGAGCTGCGGTGGCCGGCCATGATGGAATGGACCTCTGTCGGATACGCTCTGATGAATACTCGCGGAAGGGAGAAGGTGTGGTTTGGATCTAAATCCTCGTCCCCTTAAATAGGCGGCTCATTCACGCGGCTAGGGGTGTAAATATAAAAAACACCCTAACTTTTCATATTCGTTTGACACGTGGAAAACGGCCATTATTGGGCGTAGAAGCCAAGGAGCACTACATTTACAAGAAACCGGACGTTGTTCAACAGGTACACGGAATTTGGAAAAGAACCCGCCTTGCAATGCCAAAGACAATTTGCGCGTCGGACTCGTCGTCATTGAAGCCTGGTTCGGGGGCTACTGAGGGAGTCCTGGATTAGGGGGTGTCCGGATAGCCGGACTACACCTTCGGCCGGACTCCTGGACTATGAAGATACAAGATTGAAGACTTCGTCCTGTGTCCGGAAGGGACTTTCCTTGGCGTGGAAGGCAAGCTTGGCGATACAGATATATAGATATCCTACCATTGTAACCGACTCTGTGTAACCCTAGCCCTCTTTGGTGTCTATATAAACCGGAGAGTTTTAGTCCGTAGGACGAACAACAATCATACCATAGGCTAGCTTCTAGGGTTTAGCCTCTCTGATCTCATGGTAGATCTACTCTTGTACTACCCATATCATCAATATTAATCAAGCAGGACGTAGGGTTTTACCTCCATCAAGAGGGCCCGAACCTGGGTAAAACATCGTGTCCCCGGCCTCCTGTTACCATCCGGCCTAGACGCATAGTTCGGGACCCCCTACCCGAGATCCGCCGGTTTTGACACCGACAAGGAGTCTTTTAACAAAGAACATGCTAACTGGGAAACTGAGAAGGCCGGTTTAACGAAAAGAGCTGAGGATGCCGAAGCAGCCCTGAAGCCAGTTGTAGATGAACTGGTTTGCAGCGGCAAATCAACGCCACGATGTCCGCTGTTTTTGGTAAGTATCTCCTTATGCAGTTTGTCCAATTCATGAGATCTTATCATTTACCAGTTTGCTGATTTTAAACCGTGGCAGGCACTCGTATTGCTCATCTGGGCACGGATATGCGGATGATGCTTAAAGCGGCTTATACCTTGATTAAACAGCTGTACTCTGGATCCGAGCGTGCTATTTGCACTGCGGCTTACAACAAGCCGGCGCCATCACTGATAAAAGAAACTCTTGAGAAACTGGCCATGTTACCAGCCCGAATTACCTAATTGAAGAAGGCAACCGCAAGAGCAGGAGCATTAACCGCGCTCATCCGGGCCAAGGCATGGATTCTAGACCTTGAAGCGGGTGGCATTATAAAAGGATATCCAGGTGTGAAGGAGGCCGGTTCAAATTTCGACAAGGATGATCTCCGAAGGCTGACAAAGGAGATGCGACCAATAGCCAGCAAACTGGCAGAAGATACAGACTTATCTCATTTCCAGCCGGCTTATGACACTGAAGGGAAGAGACAGCCTGCCGAAATCCATGTAGTCGAATAACTTGTGCCTCCAATCCGTAAGCATACTTACACTCCTGACATTAACCCCTCACAGCCTTATCCATGAAGAAGCCGTTTTTCAAGCTTTAACCGGAACCGATTGGTCAACGGTTGATTTCCAGCGTCTGGGGAGGGATGAAGATGAAGTGATTGCACCAAATGACCCTCAACTGTCAAACTGTCCAGACGAAGCATCTTAAACCGGCAGCCGGTTTACCAGCTATTGTGTGCCCCTGCTTAGAAACAATTATTCAATTGGAGCCGTTTTGAAGCTTCTTGTAATAGGATAGCAAAAAACCCCTTTATCTGTCATGCCATCGAGCATGTGTTGTGGTTCTTTGACATTGTGAAAACTTGCTCCACTTTTTGGGATCTATTTATGCATAGCCCATGATGATTTGTGTTCCTAGATACAAGAACTTGAAAGTGTCCTAGTGGTTTACCACTGGACGGGTCATGATGCCCAAAAATAGACAATACTTGGATGGATAATCAAAGTGTATATATAAAAAATAACATCTGCAACATACCTCGTTGGCTGACCAACTGCTTGTATGGTAAAGGTGTAAACACCAATCCGGAGCATTGATAACTCCATCCTTAATTTACCGGATTATGATAATAAACCGTAGCGGGATATAATAAACATCGGGTTTTCCTTATAACACTGGCGACTTGTTAGTCAAAACCAGACCGGGTTAATGAACGCCGGATTATAACTGATCATGTACTGACAACGAATTGCTGAAAGTCATGTCGGTTTGTAATGAACACTGGTTTGTCAAAAAAATGTTTATAAATCCCTTATCATAAAAACAGTAAAAACAACAGAAATATGCAAGGCTTTTCATGGGCTGCCAGGCCCTAAATCGAGGCTTTTCACGGGCTGCCAGGCCACTGAGTTAAACCATTTTGCAAAGCCTTTTTAAGATGGACCTCAATCTTTAACCAATCATCAATTTAACTTTGACAAGTTCAGGGTCCATGGGATTGACTTGTCAAACGTTCGATGGGTCTTACCAGGTTTACCTGGACGGAGTGACTTACTTAAAGAGGCAGGATAACCCGGGGTTTTAGGTGAATACACCTGGCTTCCAAGCCTGGCTTGATAGCCTATTACAAGGGTTCAAAACTCATTGTTCTTTGATAAGCAAAGAGCCCCCAGGTAATATGTGAGCTGTGCTCGGTGGTTACCTATGTTTGAGCTGTGCTTAATGTAATAGACTCTCTTTGGTTCCACATAATTTCCTTTTTGGCTTAACGCCTATCAAGAGGTGTAGCTATGGTGTGATAACAACCAAGCCCCCTAGTGATATCCCTTTGTGGTGTTAAACCGATCAAGAGGTGTAGCTATGGTGTGACAACAACCAAGCCCCCTAGTGATATCCCTTTGTGGTTTCAAGCCAACCAAGAGGTGTAGCTATGGTTCAGATAGGACCAAGCCCCCTAGTGATTTTCTTGATATCCGTGCGGCTGTAGAGACCGGTTTAACAAAACTCCGCTTTGTCAGTAGAAACTCTTGTAAGCACACACATGATGTAAAAAGAACAGAGACCCCGCTTTACTCGAGGCTCCGGTTTATTATATAATATATACATTGTCATAAATATGTACATATGAAGAGCCTGTGGCTCAAGTATAGTAAGGCCGAAGAAGAGCTATATTCCATGGCCGCTTGGTCTCCTCCTCCGATTTACGTGAGTCTTTGCTGCTCTCGAACATCAATGAGGTAGTATGACCCGTTGTGCAGATTCTTGCTGACCACAAAGGGTCCTTCCCAAGGTGGGGATAACTTGTGCATATCAGTATGATCCTGGATGAGCCGGAGCACCAAATCGCCCTCTTGAAAGGTTCTAGTCTTAACCCGGCGGCTGTGATAACGTCGGAGATCTTGTTGATAAATCGCCGAACATGCTGCTGCAAGATCACGCTCCTCATCTAACAAGTCCAGTGAGCCCTGACGTGCTGTCTCATTATTAGCTTCAATATAAGCTGCCACACAGTGCGAGTCGTGACGTATGTCACTAGGAAGAACTGCCTCCGCTCCATAAACCATGAAGAAAGGCGTGTAACCCGTAGATCTGTTGGGTGTGGTGTTGATGCTCCATGACACAGAAGGTAACTCCTCAACCCAACAACCCGGTGTCCGTTTCAAAGGAACCATAAGCTGGGGTTTAATACCTCTCAAAATTTCTTGATTTGTCCTCTCCGCTTGACCATTAGAATGGGGGTGAGCCACCGATGCTATATCAAGTCGGATGTGCTCACGTTGGCAAAATTCCTCCATCTCTCCCTTTGACAGATTAGTACCATTATCAGTTATAATACTATGTGGAAGCCAAACTAGAATATTAACTTTTTGATGAATTGAACCGCCGTGGCCGCATCACACTTACTGACTGGCTCTGCTTCTACCCATTTGGTGAATTTGTCAACTGCCACTAATAAGTGGGTCTTTTTGTCCTTGGGGCGCTTAAAGGGTCCAACCATATCAAGCCCCCAAGTCACAAACGGCCACATTATTGGAATCATCCTCAACTCCTGACCCGGAATATGAGCACGACATGCAAATTTTTGACAACCGTCACATCTTTTGACTAAGTCCTCCACATCAGTGTGAGCTGTTAACCAATAAAAACCGTGGCGAAAAGCTTTAGCTACCAAAGACTTTGAACCGGCGTGGTGACCACAATCCCCTTCATGGATATCTCGCAAAATCTCACAACCCTCTTGAGGAGAGACACAACGCTGAATTGCCCCAGAGACGCTGTAACGATGTAACTCCCCGTTGAGTATGGTCATTGACTTGGGACGCCGGATTATCTGTCGGGCCGATGTTTCATCCTCTGGTAACTCGCCCCGGTTCATGTAAGCCAGGTATGGGATTGTCCAATCCGGTATGACATGTAAAGCTGCCACCAATTGAGCCTCCGGGTCAGGAATAGCCAACTCCTCCTCTGTTGGTACCTTGACTGACGGATTATGCAGCACGTCAAGAAAAACATTTGGTGGGACCGGTTTACGCTGAGAACCAAGGCGGCTTAAAGCATCTGCCGCTTCGTTTTTTCGCCGGTCTATATGGTCCACCTGATAACCCTTGAAGTGACCAGCTACTGCGTCCACCTCTCGTCGATATGCAGCCATGAGTGGGTCTTTAGAATCCAAAGTGCCAGATAACTGTTGAGCCACCAGATCTGAATCTCCAAAGCACTTAACCCGGCTTAAGTTCATCTCCTTAGCCATCCGAAGACCATGGAGTAAGGCCTCATACTCAGCTGCATTGTTAGTACAAGGGAACATTAAACAGAGGACATAACAAAACTTGTCACCTCGTGAGGAAGTTAGTATGACTCCAGCCCCCGAGCCCTCGAACTGTCTGGATCCATCAAAGTGAATAGTCCAATATGTATTATTTGGCTTTTCCTCTGGTGCCTGCAATTCTTTCCAATCATTGATGAAGTCCACGAGTGCTTGGGATTTGATCGCTGTGCGAGGTACGTATTTGAGCCCGTGAGGTCCAAGCTCAATATCCCACTTGGCAATCCGGCCAGTTGCTTCTCTGTTTTGAATGATATCTCCCAAAGGGGCTGAACTGACCACTGTGATAGGATGGCCCTGAAAATAATGTTTAAGCTTCCGGCTTGCCATAAACACTCCATACACCAACTTCTGCCAATGTGGATACCTCTGCTTTGATTCAATGAGGACCTCACTGATATAATAAACTGGCCGTTGAACCGGATACTCCTTTCCAGCTTCCTTGCGCTCCACCACAATAGCCACGCTAACAGCTCGGGCATTAGCAGCCACATATAGCAATAACGGCTCTTTATCGATCGGGGCTGCAAGCACAGGCGGTTCAGCTAACTGCCTCTTCAGATCCTCAAATGCTTTATCAGCCGCCTCTCTCCAGACAAAATCATCTGTTTTCTTCAGCATCTGATATAAAGGGATAGCCTTCTCCCCAAGATGACTGATAAACCGGCTCAAAGCCACAATCCGGCTGGCCAAACATAGAACGTCATTGATACACGCCGGTTTAGCCAAAGATGTAATTGCTAAGATCTTTTCCAGATTAGCCTCAATGCCTCTGTTTGATAGCAGAAAACCCAAGAGTTTGCCTGCCGGGACACCAAAGACACACTTTTCCGGATTGAGCATCATCTTGTAAACTCGGAGGTTGTCAAAGGTTTCTCTCAAATCATCTATCAATGTTTCCTCCTTCCTGGATTTTATCACAATATCATCCACATATGCATGAACATTACGCCCAATTTGCTTATGAAGACAATTCTGAACACAACGTTGATAAGTCGCCTAGGCACTCTTAAGCCCAAAGGGCATGGAGACATAGCAGAAGGCTCCAAAGGGAGTTATGAAAGTTGTCTTCTCCTGGTCCTTAACTGCCATTTTGATCTGATGATAACCAGATAAGCATCCAGAAAACACAGACGGTCACAACCCGCTGTAGCATTAATGATCTGATCAATACGAGGGAGGGCAAAGGGGTCTGCAGGGCAAGCCTTGTTCAAGTCTGTGTAATCTACACACATACGCCAAGTGCCGTTTTTCTTAAGAACCAGCACCGGATTAGCCAACCACTCCGAGTGAAAGACCTCCATGATAAACCCTGCGGCCAACAACCGAGCTACCTCTTCACCAATAGCCTTGCGCCTTTCTTCATTGAAGCGGCGGAGAAACTGCCGGACTAGTTTAAACTTAGGATCAATGTTAAGTGTGTGCTCAGCGAGTTCCCTCGGCACACCTAGCATGTCAGAAGGTTTCCATGCAAAGATGTCCCGGTTCAGACGGATGAACTCGATGAGCGCGCTTTCCTATTTGGGATCCAGGTTAGCGCTCATGCTGAACTGCTTGGATGAATCGCCAGGAACAAAATCAACCATGTTAGTATCTGTGGACGATTTAAATTTCAACGCCAGATCGAGTTCTGTAGTTGGCTTTTTCAAAGAGGTCATATCTGCCGGATCAACCTGGTCTTTATAAAACTTCAGCTCCTCCGTGGCACAAACCGACTCAGCATAAGCCGCATCACCTTCCTCACATTCCAAAGCGATCTTCCTGCTCCCGTGTACTGTGATGGTCCCCTTATGACCTGGCATTTTAAGCTGTAGATAAACATAACACGGCCTCGCCATGAACTTAGCATAAGCCGGTCGCCCAAACAAAGCGTGATACGGACCTTTGATTTTCACCACCTCAAAAGTCAATGTTTCTGATCTTGAATCATGGTCATCTCCAAAAGCCACCTCTAAGGCTATCTTGCCCACTGGATATGCAGACTTGCCAGGCACCACACCATGGAAAACGGTGTTTGACGGTTTAAGATTCTTATTCGTCAACCCCATACGACGGAAGGTATCATAATATAGAATGTTGATACTACTTCCCCCATCCATGAGTACCTTAGTGAACTTATATCCCACAACTTGAGGGGCCACCACTAAAGCCAGAT